>NW_026600497.1:87500-153268 GCF_029448725.1 Salvelinus fontinalis
TCAGAAATAATTTTATCCTCCTCAAATCAAACGTGTCACAAAAACACTGTAGACCAGAGCCTGGTTCCAAACCCATCCCTCCGATCGTACCCTTCCTACTTGACTCCCTCTCACAGACCTGTCCAGAATAGTAACAGCTCCACCGAAGCCTCTGTTATGTTTAAAGTTCCCCTCGTGCTTCAACATCTCCTAACCATTCAGTTCTAACCAAGTCAAATAAGCTACAGAAAGGCCATGAGGAAAGGTTTGATTTATAGGTTTGGAACGGGGCCGAGGGAGGGCTGAGTGCTTGACTAGTCATGTAAGGTCTAGATCTCATCCGTGGACTAGTTTCCCCGTAGCGTCCCCCAGGTAAAGGCAATAGGGTGGGGCTACATGGCTTACGTGACTGAAGAGCAGGGAGGAATGTCAGGTATGGCTGGGAGGGAGCTTCTGCATGTTCAACAGCTGTGCAACATATAGAGCCTAGAGAGAGGGAGGAGGAAGGGCATGATATGGAGGTGTGAACATGTGCATGCATGCGTCAATGCGTGCATCCATGTATGTGTGTGTTTCTGTGTGTCGCTACATGTGACATACATTGGTGTGTGTATACCATATTTGACTTTACCCGGGTGACGTGCCCTTTGACTCTTATTTTCCCTCGGTAGTGAGTTGAGAAGCACGCACTACGGGAACACTGTCACTCCTGACATGACTGTGTCACACGGTGTGTCTTAACACACATAAGTATCATACCTCCATGAACACCTATAGCTGGGAGGGACGGGGAGGGTGGAGGTGAGACAGTGTATCCTGCAAAACTGTCAAACACTTCAGCCACTCCGTTAGGCATGAAGGTCATGATATTCTCAGACAGCTCCCGCAATCAGTTCCTGACATGTGACATTAAAGGGACGACATCATGTTTGATATCCAAAGCGTTTCTGTTTGATGAAATTGGAAGTGTTTGTCTGAATCCCAAATGACTCAAATGACATGAAAGTATTTTGGTAAAACTAAAAGCCCTGCCATCACTATGTGTAGACCTGAGAGAGTGAGAGCAAAAGAGAGAGGGAAAGAGAAAGGGAAAGAGAGAGGGAAAGAGAGAGGGAAAGAGAGCAAGGTATGTAGAGAGGGTGTCAGAATCCAGCAGACGACGGCGAGGAGCAGTAAAATAAACAAACAGATTGGAAGCTTTGAGGATATTCTATCTGAAGCTCAGTGGTGCTGAGTATAAATACAGCAGCCTGTAAAGCCGTGTAAATAGGCCTGTGTTTACCTGTCTGCACGGCCCAAATTAATCACCCAGCCTCGCCACCCGCCATGCCGCGGGCCGCCAGGGGAGGACAAGGAGACGAGGAGGAGGAGGGAGAGTGTAAACACGGCTAAAAGCTACTGGTTGGCACCATTTTGTTTTGGTTAGGATACAGCGTGAGTGATTAGGCCCCTCTGCCGCGGTGAAGGGACTGGCAGGAGGGATGGAGGATACTGGTTATGGTGGAGGGCTGTTGTGGGGGAGTGGAGGTATAGTGTGTGTGTGTGTGTGTGTGTGTGTGTATGTGTATGTGTGTGTATGTGTGTGTGTGTGTGTGTGTGTGTGTGTGTGTGTGTGTGTGTGTGTGTGTGTGTGTGTGTGTGTGTGTGTGTGTGTGTGTGTGAAAGTAGGGCCCGTGAGCCTGTTCTCTCTCACTTACTTAGCACCCTCATGTCACCATTGTACCACGCCTCAGCTGATAGAATAAGTAAAGATAAAGTGATCTGCAGAGAATGGGGAAGGCCGTGAGGGTTACGCTGTCTCTTCTGCGTTTCCATTACGCGATTTGGTGTGGCGATGCCTTCACATTTCCATTGACATCATTTGAATTCCGCTGCATGCAGATCAGGCTCGCTGGGGCTTTCAAGTGTAGAAAGGAGCCGGGTTTGGATTAGCTGTCCAACGTAACTACTCCGTACAGGGAAGACTCTAAACGAACCTCATTATCATATGATTTCACATACCTGGCCCGATTAATGTCTCTTTGGTTTTTCACAGTTTTTTTAGAGAGGGGAGGGAGGGGGGGTAAAATTGTTTAATTTAATATATGCTTGGCTTTTAATCATAAGCCGTGCGTTGCATTTTAAGGCTATGCAGGATGATATTAGTGGCTACGTGGATCATAGGCCGCGGTTCTTTGATTTCGCAAATTCCAATTTCTCAGGACGTTTTATGCGGTAGCGTACGTTAGCGGGGAACGATAGCGGCTCGCGGAGGAAGTCATCAAGGCCCACCCTTGAGAAGGAGGGAGAGATCGACGCTGGGAGAATAAACGCTGATCGCTCTATCACTCATTATCTACGGGTGGGATATATTCTTGTGCTCTCTCTCTCTCTCTCTCTCTCTCTCTCTCTCTCTCTCTCTCTCTCTCTCTGTCTCTCTCTCTCTGTCTCTCTCTCACACACACATATATCTGGAGACAGACAGCGATCAAAGGTTCTTGCCTCTCACTGGTTACTTGACATCTTTGACATCTTTGCTGATTCTTCTGTTTTGTTTGCAACGGCACACCTGACTTACCGACTGAAATAGTTAGCCATGCTTCTACTGTGTCCTTGCTGAAGCTAGTACTGAGCTCGGTGTTTCTCGATTCTTTCAATGCAAACTTTGCAGATTTTGTTGTTCTTATATGCAGGGCAATTCTTAGTGAACATTCTTAGCAATAGGTCTGAAGAGAGTTCTTAACGCAATGTCTCCTCTTCAACTCCCTCGTGACATGTCTGTCTCGGACTAAATCCTTTCTAGTCTAAACCACGACAACCTCGATCTACAAAGTCAACCGCCCCTCTCACACCTCTTTTCTCTCGCTCACTCCATCTCTCCACTTTCAGAAGTCGAGGGGCCAAAGGTTTTCCTCCTTAACCAGTGTGAAATGCATCCTGTCACTATAAGAGACGGGTGAGAGGAAAGTGGCTTACAGGGAAGGCATCAGTACAGATGAGGTGTCTGGAAGAAGGGGAAGGAGAAAAAGAGAAAGCCTCTCACTTCATTGTGTCTCAATAACTTTTAAAAAGGAAAACTAATCCATTCTGCTCTTTAATTGCATGCCACGTCCCTCAATGTGTCTCTCCCTCCTCGGACACAATGCGGAAGAGGCACTTTTTAAGTACCCTTTCCGAGATTCCCATTTCAAATGCTGTAATGAGTTTTTAAAGAACATAATGGTACCATATTATATTGAAGAGGGGAAAAAAATGCCCTGCTAAAAAAAAGTAGGGTTTGTCTTTTCAGGCATCTGGGTTGGAAGGTAAAGGAAATGTGTGTGAAGAACGGGGGAGGGATGGATGTGAGAAGTGCTGGGGAACGAGAGGCAAGAGAGGCGAGAGACAGAGGCTATGGGATTAAGGTCTCATTTCTTCCTGTTCCTTCTTTCATTGAGAGTCGGCAGTCCAACAGATTTGATTGGGACTTTTAATTAAACATCGGTAATTATGGCCTGTAAATCTAAAGCGTCGGGAAAAGAAAGAATTAAAGTTCATTTCGTCTGGCTAATTATGGGGGACTTGTCCTGACGTGTGTGTACGTGGAGTAAGCCCCTCATTCTCTTAGTGACGGGGGACCCCGGGCCTGAGATACACTGTAATTAAGCCGAAAAGGTTTGAAAAGAAAAGAGAGGGAGAAGTTATTTAGAAGAAGGAGAAAATCACTAGTAACAGAAATGAAGATGATGGGTATTTTTCATTGGCTCTAATACCCCTGACTGAAGCAGTCCCTTATTCTCCATCTATCAGATTCTAGACATTCCACTCCGCATAAAACATTTCACATTCATCCTTCACCACTCCTCTATCTGCATGAGAACAGTAGTTTGCGTAGATAATTGGTTAGATTTTTTTTTCTTCTGTCCAGTTCATCTTTACAATCCAATTTAGTTCCAGTGCTGACATGCGCTAGTTTATAGTTTCCTGTTTTTTAAATGACCTGACATTAGCTTCACCAGGTTTAGAGGGAGGAAAGCCAATAGAGGATTCATTTTAGTGTGTAAAGAAGTGCTGTGATTTGGGCTCAGGACTCAATCTGTGGGCCTGTGGTGATGGTGGATGGTGGAGAGTTAGCGGTTGGCAGTGTGGTGATTAGGCCGTCTTACTAGGAGGAAGTCATATGTGCTATTTCTCTGATAGGCTGGGAATCTGGATTTCCTGCTCCAGTGCGCTCGCCCAGCTAAACCCATCCAACCAAGGAGAGTAGGCAAAGTGGGGAAGGAAGGTGATTTCTCCCCCTTTGCGTGAGACACACACACACATACACACAGACACACAGACACAAGGGCACACAAACCCCATGATACGCAGCATCAGCACCGTACCGTGTTCATGCACGTTTCAGAGCACGTACTCTATCCCCGGAAATTATTCAAATCAATCATTGCTGTAATCAGTCATTTATATTGCATTAATTCAGAGAATATTACATCACTTGTATACTAGGTTGCCATCAACCATTAGTGGAAGAGTTTGGTTTCCCAACAGCTTGGGGTCATACAGACACTAGACGTCTCTCTCTCTCCCTCTTTCTCACTCTCTTTGTCTCCTTCTGTCTGTCTGTCTGTCTGTCTGTCTGTCTGTCTGTCTGTCTGTCTGTCTGTCTGTCTGTCTGTCTGTCTGTCATCGGAGCCTGCCCACCGAAGAAGCTGCAGCCCCTGCTCCATTTAGCGGGTACACAATTACACCAATTGTGCGACCAGACAAATGGCATGTAGGACAGTCAGGGATGGTGAAGGGTGGGGGGTAACGCAATCCCCCAATGCCCTCCTTTCCCCCCGGTCCCCCTCTCCCTCGCTCCCTTCTCTCATCTCGACCTGTCCATCTCAGTCCAGGGAACAGTGGGTGAGCTGTGTGACTCTGTGGAGCGAAGGCTCTTCCCAACAATTACCTTCAATTACGGCTCAGTGCAGTGTGGCCTAGTGAAAGGCTGGGTCATTAGGAGGTTCTCTGCTATACTCTTGTGTGCTATCTCTCTCTCTCTCTCTCTCTCTCTCTCTCTCTCTCTCTCTCTCTCTCTCTCTCTCTCTCTCTCTCTCTCTCTCTCTCTCTCTCTCTCTCTCTCTCTCTCTCTCTCTCTCTCTCTCTCTCTCTCTCTCTCTCTCTCTCTCTCTGCTAAGTTCCCTCTCTACCCCTGCTCAGGCCTGGAGGCAGGCCAGACTCCATGTGAAAATGACCCAAATAGCCCCTCTCTCACTTTACACGCACCACAGCTCACCTTACACGAGACTGCGCCCCGTCTCCACCCCCCTCCTCTAGACAGACGGAATACCTCACCAGCAACCCGCTTTAATTCACCTCTTTCCTTCCCTTCATTTCTCTCTCTCTCGGTTTCTCTCTCTCTCTCGGTTTCTCTCTCTCTCTTGGTTTCTCTCTCTCACACTTTCTCTCTTTCTTAGTTGCTCACTTGCTCTCTTTCTCTCTTTTTCGCTTTCTCTTTCTCTCTCTCGCCCTCCTCCATCTGTGTCTTTTACCTCATTTGGAAAGATGGTTCCTCCGTGGGGAGCTAAACCTGTTTGTTGTGTAGAGGAGAGGAAGAGAGGTGGAGACAGATAAATAGGAATAGAGCGAGAGAGACAGAGAGAGGGATAGAGGTAAAGAGAAAGGGAGAGGGAGAGAGAGAATGAACATTTTAATAGGAATGTCCCCGTTGGTCTACATATGCTGTAGTGAAAATAAGAAACCACTGTTATATTCAATGTATGATGTGACAGGTTGGCTTCATTTTAAATAATGTTCAACATAAAATAGAGACCCAGTAGATTCACTTTGTTTGCTCTCCTTATTACTAGATGCATCTTTTTCTTTGCTCTGAGGGACTGGGATTTTTCAGAAGGGATTTTTGGACCATTTCAGGCTGCCTACCTTCCCCAGGTGATTTCAGCTCTCTATTGCTGTAAACATTACCTCATTTTGTTGTGACACAGTAGCCTACATCATCACACTTAGCCTATGTACAGTATGTGCTAAGACACCTAGCCCATGTACAGTATGTGCTAACACACCTAGCCTATGTACAGTATGTGCTAAGACAGCTAGCCTATGTATAGTATGTGCTAACACACCTAGCCTATGTACAGTATGTGCTAACACACCTAGCCTATGTACAGTATGTGCTAACACACCTAGCCTAATGTACAGTCCCATCTCAGGTAGTGTATTTCTGTTATGAAGCTAATTACCTGAGCATTTGTCCTAAACCAACCATGCTGTGCATGCTGCTTAGAGGATGGTAGCTATGTTGTCGTCAGTCTGTGTCTGAGACAGAGGTCCAGGTCTGAACAGTGAAGCATGGTTCTCTGTTACAAAGGGCTGACCACAGCCCTGCTGCTGTCCCACCATATTCCCAACGCCCCTCCGCCTGCAGTCCCAGGAAACCCCTCCAGGGCTCCCCTACCCTGCCTGCCCGGATCCAAACCTGGCCCTGGCCAACGCCCCTCCGCCTGCAGACCCAGGAACCCCCTCCAGGGCTCCCCTACCCTGCCTGCCCGGATCCAAACCTGGCCCTGGCCAACGCCATCGCTGTCTGCCGCTTGTCCCTCTCTCTTTCAAAGCCAGCCAAGACCCTCTCCTCTTCTTTCTCTCAGCCGAGAGGCTCCCCTGCCACCTGGCGCAGCATCCCAGCTCACTGCCGTGTGTGTGTGTGTCACCATGTACCTTTGGCTCTGTGTGTTTCAGTATATGCCTGTTGTTTTGTTTGACTATGTGTATGTGAGAGCATTGTGTGTATATATATACTTGTCTTGCTTCATGTTTGTGTGTGTGTGTGTGTGTGTGTGTGTGTGTGTGTGTGTGTGTGTGTGTGTGTGTGTGTGAGTGTGTGTGTGTGTGTGTGTTTGTATGTGTGCGTTTGTGTGTGTGTGTGTGTGTGTGTGTAATTTCCCTCATCCTGTCCAACACCCAGGGCCATTCTATAACATGTCAGGCCTTTTGGAAGCGCTCCCCTGTGTGTGACAACACGGTTTGTTTTCAGCACACCAACATAGATTACCTCTCAGCCAAGGATGGCCAACCAGACACTTTCCCTGGATCAATCCCCCAATATCACTCCAACACCAACTCTTCCCTCCTCCCTTCAACCTCCCCCCAAAACCAGTATCAAATACCAAACCAGAACCAGAGGAACAGTGGATACTCCTCATGCCTAGAATCATACCGTGTGATGTGTCTTAATGAGTTGTCGTCTAGTGGATGGAGAAAGTGACACATCTGCAGAGAGACAGAGAGAGCGAGAGAGAGAGAGAGAGAGAGAGAGAGAGAGGAGGAGAGAGAGGATGAGAGAGAGGATGAGAGAGAGAGGATGAGAGAGAGAGGATGAGATAGAGAGGATGAGAGAAAGAGGATGAGAGAGAGAGGATGAGAGAGAGAGGATGAGAGAGAGAGGATGAGAGATGAGAGGATGAGAGATGAGAGAGAGAGAGAGAGAGAGGATGAGAGATGAGAGATGGGGTTGTTTTGGTATATAATTTTTGTCCTCTGTAATGGACATCAGTTTTCCACCGTGTTAGGTCCTTTTTGTTTGCCACCGTGTTAGGTCCACTCTGGGCTTTCTGTGTTTTGTATGTAACATTTACTGTAATGTTACATTGTGAAGGCTCCTAATGGCCGCCACTGTGCACATACATTAAAAAAATAAAAATAAATATTTTTTTCATTATATTTATTTGAAACTTTTTTTTTGACCCCAGACACTTATGTGAAGGCAATTGAGAAATACATGCACCTCCTCAACTAAGAAAGCTAAATGATACTACTTTCTAAGTTCTAATTCGGACTCTGACGGGAAACCTTGCTGGAAAACATTTCATGCACTCTCCCTCACTGCCTAAGCAAGTTGTGTCAGGGTCTAGCATCTATACAGCCCCTTTCATACTAATGAGCAGTCATTCTGTTTGCAACATTCCAACAGTGTAATCACTACATTTCATACATGCTCTCGCAAAAATAAAAATGTGGTTGTGTTTACGACGGTCTTAAATAACATTAGAATATAAAAAAATCTATATTGCAAATAACACAATAACACAATTTTTGCTTGTTTATGTCACTATAGGCTTTACGTAAAAACAAACAACAAATTTGAGTGTTCAATACCTTTATTTGTGGACTGCCTTTATTACAACTATGACAAAGAAAGCATATGTTCTAGAACACAGTAGCAGCTTCTAATGACAAAATGACAAAATGAACAAAAATACCCCGACCACCAAGACGCACGGTCAGCAAGACGTGTGGTCAAAGGATGTAAACATCAGTAGCCTAGACATCATTATAAGCGCTAAGTGTGTTTGATAAATAGTGAAAATCAGCACAAAGCAATAGAGGCATTATAATGAAAACAAGTGTCGATATGACAGCCGTCAAAAATAGGACATTATTGTCAGGTTGTGTTTACACGGTGTGCTTCTTCACGCAATGGCATCAGTTGGAGCATGTCCATGTCCCATAAACAAGGACACCTGGGGAGTGTGTTGCTGATGTGGTTTGTTGCTTGAGATGTAGGGTCTGCTCTCTCAGTGACGACACTGTCACCGGATTGTTCTATCCAAACGGCCCCTTCCTCTCTCCTATCACACCGTTTCATTTGGTGGAGGCGCCGGCAACTCCTCAGTGCGCACCGTTCTGGCTTTTTTTTTTGCGATTCGGCCCCGGAGGTGTAGGTCCAGGCTGAGGCTCAGAATCTGAAGGACAATCGTCAGAGATGTCATGATCCATTTCCTCCCCGCCATCTGAGTCGTTTTTCATTCAGATTTTGCAGCAACGCTAACGCAGCATGTGCATCCATTCATCAGGGTCTTCTTGCCGTCGTAAATCACACACACTCTCAATGTTTACTCCAAGTAGGCCAGCGTAGACTGTGAAGACTGCTTGGATTCGGTGGACTGATGTAGAGTACATACCATTTGGAGATGTATAACTAGAATAGATGAAAACAATTGAATGGCCCTGTTCTTCATTCACAATTGGTGAGTACATAATTCTGCATCGTTTGCTTCCCCTCGCTCATCAGTTCACTCACTCTCCCCCTTTCACCCTCATCATACTTGACTTCATTTATTTCATCTGATGTTATATGTGTGAAATTAGTGTAGGTATAGTTCATATAGGTTCAGTTTCGAACAATTATCGGGGTGATTATCAACAGTCTACGGCACCTTCAACTGTCGGGAGGAACGGCAGAGCAGGCCTTCAACTGTCGGGAGGAACGGCAGAGCAGGCCTTCAACTGTCGGGAGGAACGGCAGAGCAGGCCTTCCTGTCTAGAGGGGTGCACAAAGGGAAACCGTTTCAAACATGACATGCTCTACTAAAACTGGTTGTAACTCCAGTTCTGTTTGTGATTAGAAGATTCTAACAACAACAGCGTGTCAAGGACTGAAGGGGGCATGACTTTAAAATGGCAGAGTAATACATTCTTTAAGTTCATGAGCAGTCCAAATGACTGCTTTAGCGGTTCTAGTGTACATCAACACTTTGTCTCTGCAGGCCTTTTATTTGAAAGAAATTGTGGTTTAATTGACCCTGGTCAGTCAATCTACTGCTCTACCGTCTCCCAGCCTCTAACTGGCAGGATGGAAGATCCGTCATCTTTTAGTGAATCTTAGTTTCCATTTCAACGACTCTCTTGTGATGTGCTAGACACCCTGCTTAAAACTGCTGTAAAAACATTAAATAAACACCGGGGCTGATCTTCTTGATCCTTTCTTGCTGCAGCTTTCTGCTCCCCTGATTGTAGAAACATTTACACATATTTCTAATCAGAAAATGAGCTCAGGTGCTATCCCTGGGGTCTGGAAGGCTGCCCGTGTGCTCCCTCTCCACAAAGCTGGTGACCCGTCTGACATGAATAATTATCGCCCAATCTCTTAACTGTCTAGCCAAGCGGAGAGTTTAGAATCTTTCATCTCCACTCAGCTTAGATCATTTTAGCTTCAAAATGGTGGCGAAGGATGTCGTTGCTACTTAACGCGGATCCAAGTTCCGTTTTGAGATCCACCGGCGTTATTGGCAGAAGGTTAGCTGGATATTTCTGACTGGTTTTGGAACTGTGACAACGGGCAACCTTTACCCACTTGGCATGATGGGATATGTAGGGATTTTGCCAAAACAGCCAGAATCACAGTCTTTTACCTTTAACTTTTAAAAACGGACTATCGTATTTGTTGATTAAAGCAGACTTTATGATATAATGAGTAATCCAGGAATGTCACAAGTTAATTGACATGAGAAAACTTGATAAAATAGCAAGTCTAAAGAGCACAATGACTACAGTAAATGGCTAAATTACTTCTGGACACAAAGGGTGTGTGGATCTCCTCCTCCTCACCACTCTATAGGGCTTGCCTTTTGTTAAATATCAGAAAACAAATTATTCTGTCGTCTTTCATTCCGGCTTTAGATTATGACGGTATTGTCTTTATGAATGCAGCTGCCACTGTATTGAAGCCATTGGACACAGTTTATCTGTGCTTTATTACGGGTGATAGGTTCAGTACACATCCCTGTGTTCTGGATCAGAAAGTAGTCTGGCCCTCTCTTAAGTCTCATAGATCATTGATCTCCAGAACTCTCGAAGGTTGGATGTTTTGGTGCCACTAGTGGCAGTTCAGATGGCTGGTTGCTAACTTTTTTACTGAAGAACGTGTTTGTTTTTCACGATCGTGTTTTGTAACGTACTTTTCTTAAATTGTTTGTAAATATTGTATGTTTCTATTGCGTTGGAATTGTATGTATTGTGAAACTGTATGATTGTGTGCAGAGATCCCTTACAAAAGCCTTGGTCTAAACAGGATTCCAGGATTCCCTGTTTAAATAAATCCTAATAAATAAACAATAGAAAATGTATAAATGAAACATCAAACTCTACCCCCTCTCTCCACTCAATGACACAAATCCTTGTGTGTCTGCCGCTCCTGTCAACTATCATTTACCTCTGTTTTCCCCTACACCACCCACATTCTGAGCATGACATAATGCTCATTTCCACAGCCCAACTAAAGACAATGAATAACAACACCGATGTGCCTGACACACACACACACACGCATGCACACACACACAGCTTTGTTTTCGTGAAATTTCAGGACTTTTTGGGGAGTAAAAATGTTTGACCATTAAAAATCTTATTTTCCCTAACCTCTAACATCCCGAGTGGTGCAGCTTACTAAGGCACTGTATGTCAGTGCTATGGGTGTCACTACAGACTCTGGTTTGATTCCAGGCTGTAACACAACTGGCCGTGATTGGGAGTCTTGTGGTACGGCGCTCAATTGGCCCAATGTTGTCCGGGTTAGGGTTTGGCCAGGGTAGACTGTCATTGTAAATAAGAATTTATTCTTCACTGACTTGCCTAGTTAAATAAAGGATTTTTTTTCCAATAACCCTAACCCTAACCTTACCCCCAAAACCCTAACCCTTAAGCTTAAAATAGCATTTGAAAAAAATATAAATAAAATTCAGGACATGAAACAAGTCCTAACTTTAAAAGAAAAGTTGTTTTCCTACCTTGTCAGGACATTCGGGGGAATTCTTAGGACATTGGGGTCCTGATAAGGTAGAAAACAAGTCCACAAACACACACACACACACACACAGACACACACACAAACACACACACACACACACACCGATCAGTACACATCTGCCGGAGAAAGGAAAGAGAAGGAGTGTCTAGACAGAGGTGATACATCAATGCTATTCAACATTAACAAAGACCATGCCAAAACTAGATGAATCATACCCTGTGTAAATAAGTTCAGTACAGGCAGAGAGAATACACAAACATCCATTCATTTGGCGTTTGGAGCTCTTCCCATTGAATAATCTCCACATTTATTATGTTATAAAATGTTTTATGGAAGAGATATATTATTTAGTTGAAAATAATGACAAACTCACTACCATGAGTCATGTACGTGATCAGTGATCAGTGATCAGTACACTCCCTGATCCTGAATTACCCAGTTCCTTGTTCTGTAATTCCAGGGAAAATAGAGACAAATATTCCTTTTCCTGCAGATATTACAGTAATCCCAGTGTTTACGTTGGTAAACATTGTTAGACAATTGGAGATAAGGTCGTAGCTCTGTGTTCGCCCTAGACCCAGACGAAAACAAACCTCTTCCAAAAACGAAAGCGCTGAAGTGAAATAATGTATGTGTTATCTGGGAAGATAGTGTGTGTGTGTGTGTATTTCTGTAGGCTAGTTGTGTATTTGTGTGTTTGTGTGTGGGTGATTTTTCTTGGATTCTTGGTTCTGTTCCAAGCTTTCTCTGCTTGGCAGCCGGTGATTTTGTGGTGTGTGATAAGCACCAAGACAGGAAAGTTGAGATGGAATCTGCCTGTGTTCTTCTTATTTTTGCTGTTTGTTTCAGGCGCGTCTGATAGTGTAAACACACAGTGAAACTGCTCCGATACGTTTCAGAGGTTATCTGATCAGTAATTGTCATGTCTCTTTTGAGAAGGCATGCCATTGATTCTCAAGTTCTATCTACCAAAGTAATCCGCACCAGTCAGCTTGCTTCGTTTAAACTGGGGTGGCTGTCACACACACACACACACACACACACACACACACACACACACACACACACACACACACACACACACACACACACACACACACACACACACACACACACACACACACACACACACACACACACACACACACACACACACACACACACACACACACACACACACACACACACACACACACACACACAGGAAAGAAATACGACGTCACCCCATTTAGTTCTCAGTGTGTGTGTTACCATGCATCACAGAGACACGATAAGATTTTAGTTGTTTTTCTAATTAGAAGTTACTGGAACTGTGATCATTATTTCTCCCTCAATTAAATGATACAGCCTCTTCCATAAAAGCAGCAGCTAATCAGTTTGTAATTAATACTCTGGATTTTCTCTCCTAGCATGCTGTTTGCCATTCACACACAAAAAAACTGTATTTAAAGATGAGCCGATGCTTTTATGTGCTTGATAGTGAATGCATTAGTACATTGCTGTGTATCTAATCACACAATTGCTAATACTACCGTTTCTCATGTTGTCCTAGCTGATCTGCAAAATACTGCTTTAATAAAAACTGAACACATCATATTCTCAGTCTTTCTCTGTGTGTTGTATAACTTTGTTAGTGAAGTTGTGTTATTAGTTCTCAGAGATCTATGTGTGTGTGTGTAGTATGTGTGCTCGTATGAGTGTGTTGATATGAATTCTTTGGTGGTTCTGAGGTTGAGGTCATATTTAGTAGTAACCCGCGTGTAAACAGTCTAGAATCACTGTTGGGGCTCTGCTGGGTAATATCCATAATGTTGAGTCGTAGGTGTTGTTTTCTGTAGCATACTTATACAGTACCAGTCAAAAGTTTGGACACCTACTCATTCAAGGGTTTTCTTTATATTTACTATTTCCTACATTGTAGAATATTAGGGAAGACATCAAAAACTATGAAATAACACATATGGAATCATGTAGTAACCAAAAAAAGGGTTAAACAAATCAAAATCTATTTTAGATTTTAGATTCTTCAAATTTGTCACCCTTTGCCTTGATGACAGCTTTGCACACTATTGACATTTTCTCAACCAGCTTCATGAGGAATGCTTTTCCAACAGTCTTGAAGGAGTTTCCACATACGCTAAGCACTTGTTGGCTGCTTTTCCTTCACTCTTTTATTATTTTGTAAATTTTATTTAAGCTTTATTTAACTAGGCAAGTCAGTTAAGAACAAATTCTTATTTACAATGACGGCCTACCCCGGCCAAACCCTAACCCGGACAACGCTGAGCCAATTGTGCATCACCCTATGGGACTCCCAATCACGGCCGGATGTGATGCAGCCTGGATTTGAACCAGGGACTGCAGTGACGCCTCTTGCACTGAAATGTAGTGCCTCTGCACCACTCGGGAGCCCAAACCATCTCAATTGGGTTGAGGTTGTGTGATTGTGGAGGCCAGGTCATCTGATGCAGCACTCCATCAATCTCATTCTTGGTAAAATAGCCCTTACCCAACCTGGAGTTGTGTTTTGGGTTATTGTCCTGTTGAAAAACAAATGATAGTCCCACTAAGCGCAAACCAGATGGCGTACCGCTGCAGAATGCTGTATTAGCCATGCTGGTTAAGTGTGCCTTGAATTCTAAATAAATCACCAGCAAAGCACCCCACTCCTCCATGCTTCACGGTGGTAACCACACATGACATTGTTCACCTACTCTGCATCTCACACACACAGCGGTTGGAATTATCGGACCAAAAGACACATTTCCACTGGCTAAATGTCCATTGCTTGTGTTTCTCGGCAAAAGCAAGTCTCTTCTTCTTCTTATTGGTGTCCTCTAGTAATGGTTTCTTTGCAGCAATTCGACCATGAAGGCCTGATTCACGCAGTCTCCTTTGATCAGTTGATGTTGAGATCTGTCTGTTACTTGAACTCTGTTAACCATTTATTTGGGCTGCAATCTGAGGTGCAGTTAACTCTAATGAACTTATTCTCTGCAGCAGAGGTAACTCTGGGTCTTCCTTTCTTGTGGCGGTCCTCGTGAGAGCCAGTTTCATCACAGCACTTGGTGGTTTTTGAGACTGCAATTGAAGAAGCTTTGAAAGTTCTTGAAATTTTCCAGATTGACTGAAAATTATGGACTGTCGTTTTTCTCTTTGCTTATTTGAGCTGTTCTTGCCAAAATATGGATTTATTATTTTACCAAATATATATTCTGTATACCACCCCTATCTGATTGGCTCATAAAGAAGGAAATAAATTCCATAAATTAATATTTAACAAGGCACACCTGTTCATTGAAATCCATTCCAGGTGACTACTTCATGAAGCTGGTTGAGAGAATGCCAGGTGCATGCAAAGCTGTCATCGAGATAAAGGGTGGCTACTTTGAAGAATCTAAAATATATTGTGATTTGTTTAACACTTTTTTGGTCACTACATGATTCCCTATGTGTTATTTCATAGTCCTGATGTTTTCACTATTATTCTACAATGTAGACAATGATAAAAATAAAGAAAAACCTTTGAATAAGTAAAATGTTTTGACTGGTACTCTACATGTTTTGAGTTAAGGATGGAAAGGGAAACCACTCAGTGGATCATTTTCAGGATATTCCGAGAATCAGAAAATTGCTCAATAGAGACAGGTGTTGTAATTTCAAACAAATATGCAGGAAATGCATTTCTGTCTCTCTCTTTCTCTCTCTCTCTTGCTCTCTCCCTCTCTCTCTTTCTGTTGCACTTTGTCGCTCTCTCATTCTCTCGCTCTGACTGGATAAGGATCAGGGATGAGCTCAGGTGATTACACTCTTTAGGCCATTGCTAATTGTAAGGTCTGTGCACTAAGTACTGTGAGAGTATTAATTAAAGCAGCCCGTTAATCAAGCCCTTTGGCATGTCAAGCAGAGAGAGGAGAGAGAGAAAGCAATATTTCTGCTCTTCTTGTTCCTGTTCACCTCAAACATGTGTGTGTGTGTGTGTGTGTGTGTGTGTGTGTGTGTGTGTGTGTGTGTGTGTGTGTGTGTGTGTGTGTGTGTGTGTGTGTGTGTGTGTGTGTGTGTGTGTGTGTGTGTGTGTGTGTGTGTGTGTGTGTGTGTGTGTGTGTGTGTGTGTGTGCGTTTGTGATTTATGTTCCTCAGAAACGGCTCCAGTGCCCTGCGGACAGGGAGAGGTACGAGGACAGAAGGAGGTGGATGGGGTTGGAATGGAGATACGCCCTCTCTTTCCTCCATGGACGACACACACATGCACGTGTCCGAGTATGAACACAATGAGTATCTAACTCAGTGCTTGTTTGATATTTGTTGAGCAGATTTGATGCCATTGACACACATAACATGGTTTAACGGTAATTTAACAGCACAACTCAAGTTCAACTGGTTCATGGCTGTTTGTCTTATTCTGCTTCCCTCATTCTCTGAAAAACCATTGACATTCAATAGCAATGAATATGGAAGTGTTCAGTGGCCTATTCTATTGGAGTCAGGGTAAAGCAGACAATACTCTGTTTCTTTTATGAAGTCCCTTTTTATTGAACAAACACAGTCATGTTTGGTTATGTAAAACCTCCACAGTTCAGACAACGCCTTGCACTTTGTCCTCATGCCAAAACTCCATCTTCCACTTCCAACCTCTTAAAAAGTTAAAATTATACATTGGTTTTATGTTAAAGCTCTCCGACAAGTGCTCTGGGTCTTTAATTTATACATATGCATGTATTTAAGCTTCTAAATATGCAGGCCGGTGTTTCAGGAAGTGAACGAGTGGGAATCCTATTATCTCCTAACTCTTAGATGTAGTGCAGTAAGCCCTGTGACTGGGAGCAGGAGAGGGGCTGGGGAAGACAAAAGGCTTCAATGCTAAGCGACCAAGGTGATTTTAATCGTGCGTTCTTAAAGAAAGAATGAAAGAAAGAAAAAGTAACATCTGAAAACCAATTCGCTGCACAAAGGGCCCGTGTGTTCCCCGATGGCAAGGATCGAAGGAAAAAAGAGACAAAGAAGAATGATTGAAAGAACGAAAAGAAAGAGTTTTTTTTAAACAAGGTGCTCCGTTGGAGGACTAGGGGTTGGGGTTGGAGGAGAAGGGGGGAGCGAGGGAGGGTGGGATGGAGGGAGACGGGGGTGGGTAGAATTAGGAACCCCCCTTCAATCAGCCAAGCTCATTTATTTTTTTCTTCTTCTCTCCATCGCCTCCCCCTAAACCGGAGGACGTCATTTTCATGTCCGTTCCCACTCTCTCTTCTTTCCCGTTGGCGGCAGTAGCAACCTCCCCCAAACAACCACCCAACTCCCATCCTGCGACTGCAGCCTGCCGGCCTCCACTCATCTCCAAAATGGCTAATGGGGGTTGGAGGATGACGTTCAATTTGTACAGAGTCTAAAACTAAAAAGGGTCTATGAGAGATGGGCCGGGCCCGGGTCGGGTTTCCCTAATGGCTGCAGTCGGATCAGGCTCCTGCACTCTGATTGGCCTGTTCAATTATTTCCTGGGCTCGCAGCCCAACTAGGACCCCTTCATCTCTTTGTCCTGCAGATAGAGGGATAAAACACTCTAATGAAGAGGAGGAGAAGGTCAGGATAACTACAATCCGGAAACTAATGAAGGAGATGTGAAACGTTCAGTCACTTGGTTCAGTATAAACCAGTGCTGTGTGGTTAGTGATTAGAAAAGGGAATTTCTGATTCTGATTCACCCACTAGATGTTTGACAGAGTTAACATGAACTTTTCAGGCCTAGGGTTCACCCAATTGTTCCATCGTGTTTTTTGTTTTCCAGAAGACAGATAAAAAAGGAGAAAAGGGGAGTAGTGTTTTGGTACTCTATTGTATTTACAGTCGCCTACTTGAGTTTCAGTGTGACCTGACGATGGTCTTAACAGAGCAACTAGCTCTCACAGTCTCACGTCAGAATTAGATGCTTTTTCCTGTTTCTCAAACGTCACATTTTTAAGTTGTTGCAAATGCTACCTTTTTTAAGGTTAGGGTTAAGTTTAGGCATTCACTCCAAATGTTTAAGGTTAGGGTTGAGTTTAGGCATTTACTCCGAAATCTTAAGGTTAGACATTAACTTCGAATGGTTAAGGTTAGGGTTAAGGTTTGGGATGGGCTTATAACAAACATCTCAAAAACAACATTCTATCGCTGGATTTGGACTTGAAACCTTTAGAATCAGAGGCAGATGCGTGCACCCATCCAACATCCCCGTCCAAATGCCCCAGCAAGACCAAAACCCACTTTGAAGGTAACAGCGCTCACTGTTGCCCCTAGTGTCCGGTTTCTACATCAACGTCCTCAGACATGGATGGATGTCGAATACTGACTTGTATCACGGGTGACCTGCCGGAAACAGAGATATACTGTAGACTGGGTATTCATTCGAAATCATTCAGATGAATGATAATGTTAGTGAAACGTAGCATTTGGTTTCACAAAGTAGGACAAGTCCTCCGCGTGCATTTCCTGTGCAGTTTATGTCCATGGTTTGACTGGTGCTTATCAGCTATAGGAAAACGAGTTGAATGGACATTTACATACACATACCCACTTTGAGAAAGTGTTTTGTATTGTTGTGGCCAGATAGTTTATGTCGTGGTTTCTTGTGTCCTATTTTTCAAAAAGTAGTCAGATGTTAGTGACAACCATCAAGATACAGGTGAGATTATTGCCATGGTAAAGCTCCGAGGCTTGCTAGCGGAGAGACCAAGAGGGCCTTTCTGAAATGTGCCCTGGTTTTGCCACGAGAAATACAGACATATATACCAGCATTTCCACACTGCTCTACTAAAAGATAACCGACAGGCCTGAAACACAGGTAAGATAGACGGGTGGTTTCATAGACCCTGATTAATTTAGGCTAAAGTAAGCTTAATTCAGTTCAATGTCAATTTCCTCACCGTTGATTTACTTGTGATTATGTACAGTACTTCTGAATATGTCTGTGACTGGGACTTTTAAAATTAAGATTAACCATAGAACCGGACCAATTTTTCACCGTGAAGCTAAAAGGATCCTAAATCTCGATTAAAGAGAAATTTAGTCGAGGAGTGGTCTTGATGTGGGTCTGTGAAACCAGCCCCCATGCAGTGTGATTGTACTGTAGCTGAGAGGAGAAAATAGGAGGGTGGTTAAGTTAGAGGAAGTATAGCACGGCAGAACGTCGAGTTACAGTGGCAGATGAAGGTACATTAACTCTTTTTCATTACTGTTTAACTTATCCACGGTCTTTCACAATCCTTTTACCCAGGTCAATGAAAAATTAACTGGAAATGTAGAGACCTCCTCGGGCAATCGCTCCTCTCCAATTTTTCAAATGTGCTTAAAATTGTGGGAGTGGAGAGAGAGAGAGAGAGGGGAGAGAGAGAAGGAGAGAGAGAGAGGGAGAGAGCTTTGGCAATGTTAACACATGTTTCCTATGCCAATAAAGCCCCTTGAATTGAATTGAATTGAGAGAAAGGGAGAGTTGCGTTGAAACATATTTTTCTAAAAAGCCCTACAATTCTCGATGTCGATAATGTTGAGAGTTTTCACTTAATTAAACTTGTGCACGCAGTGCAAAGTTTAAAAGGAAAAATATCACATGTCGTGCCGTGAAAATGAGCAAATTATCAAATACAAATTAATTAGTGTTGTGAATCCGTGTTCAGAGCCATGAATTGCATTTAGAAAATTAAGAAGATACCGTTCTCAGTCTAGTTGTGTGAGTGTGTATAATTTATTACTCGCGAATTCAAAAAGCAGAAGAAGACACTTCATAAACAGAACCTCTCTAATTTTATACATTAGGATGTTGGAATGATTTTCATAATGGATATCCCCTAGAACTACATTCGGTGGAGTTTTTTAATTAAAATAAATATGGAAATAAGGGCAAGTGAAATAGATACACATCGTTCTTGACATCCGAGGATAAACCTAGCCACAGGTTATGAATATGCGTCTGTCTTTGAATAAATCATCTCTTTTTGAGGTTTCTGGAGCTGGATTTCCAGCGCTCTTTCTTGTTTTATGGAATAAAGGTCAACTCTTTCAAAGGTGCCTACTTGACCTCTAACCTTGAACCAACCACCCAATCGGCTTCTCAGGTCTTTGAGGCAATGTTTGCTTTATGAGAAACCAATACAAACATGACTTTAGGATCGACGTTAACATAGTGGCTCAAAATGGCTCAAAATGTATAAAGGTAACAAGGTCTACAGAAGTTTTAAAGGCAATGTTCACCTTTCTTTAAAAATTTTTTTAACAAGACTTCGTAAGGATCTAACAACAGTGATATCTCTATCATCTTTGACTCTATCGTCTTTGGCATTTGAATATAAATGTGATGAAGGCGACAGGCGAAATATTCCCCGATACTTCAGACGTGTGTTCACACACCCTGATGAAAGGTGAGGATCTGCACTGTAGTCTGTGGTTGCTCCGTTCGTCTTCTCCTTAAGAGGCAGACTACACACACTCTGTCCACTCTTAACCACTTCCAGTCTTATCTGGCGTCCCCATTGAATACACCTTCAGACATCATGTTCATTAAAGCCTTTCATGTCATTGTTTTCTTCCTGTCTAACATACATTCCGTCGCTCTCACAACTTTGGCCGGAAGGGTCTGTGCGTGTGAGCGTATGTGTGAGTGTACGCACGCTTCGTAGTCCCTCACACTCTGCTATTATTCGCTCCTGAATGAACGTGCGGGCGTTGAAAATGGAGGGATGGAAAGAAAGAGAAGACGAGGCTGGGAGTTAATTAACGTGGTGCCGGAGAAACAGGCATAGTAGTACACCACTGTAAAAAGACTTGACATTGAGATGGACGGATAAGTCATTAATTGGTTTTCTTATTGGTACAATGGGCTGCATGCGGCAGAAGAGAAGAGAGGAAGGTCAAGGCTTTGACTTTGACGGGAACCACAACTATATTACGTGTCCTAGCAGCCAGGACTGGGTTGGCTTGTGTGTGTGGAGGAATATGAAAGGGGGGACAGATGCAAAGTTGATAGCAGATTGCGAGGCTGTGAAACAAAGTAATTCGACCTAAAGGTGTTCTGGGGCCTGAGGATGGTGATGCCGGTCAACATAGACAGGCCTCCTCAATCTGCAACCCACCGCACATTACATTTGTCTTCAAGCAACCTATGCCTGCTTGCTTGCTTGTTTGTTTTCTTCAACATTCCCTTCTCGCTTCTCTTCCTCCTCCTCCTCCTCCTCCTCTTCCTCCTCCTCCTTCTCATCCTCAGCTGCTCTCTAGAGGGAGGCTGTGGCACTCAGCTGAAACGCATATAATTTCGGGGCTGAGATGAACGCAGGCGATAGGGCGAGGAGGGGGAATACGGAGAGATAATTACGGGCGATACTCATGATTGTGAACGCGGCCGTGTGAAAAGGTGGGCCGCAAGATAAAACACTCATCAGAGAGGAGAACGAGAGAGGGCCGGGGAAAACAAACACAGGGAAGGAGGGAACAAGAGAGAGAGGGAGGGAAAGAGAGAGAGGACCATAGTGGAATAGAATGGCAAGGGTAAAGGCATTGAGATGAAGGGAGATTAAGGTTATGGCTTGAATCTAAAGGCATTCAGACCGTATTAGAAACAGTAGGGACAAACATAATATCAAGTCACATGTCATCTGAATCGGCTCTGTGGAGATCTTCTATTGAAAGTGAACCAATCTGCAAGACAGAAATCTAAGGGCGTTTGAGATGGATGCTCATGTTTGTATTCACAATAATGTAATACCATTTCACTGTTATTAACCTTTGAGACCAAAAAGTGATGAAACTAAAAAAGAACTAGGAATCTTTTAAATTAAAAATAAGAAATTCATATAATTATCTAGTAAAGGGTAATCAAACGTTTTACTTATTTAGCATTGCTCACAAATCATGGGCCTGAACCCACAAAAATGATGTGCCTAGGATAAATAAGAGTGGCTATGATAAACCCCTGACATGTTTAATTTTACTGGCTTTTGGTGTGGAACACTTTGGGTACATCTGTAAATGATGAAAGCCGTCTAAGGTGTCTTCAATCAGAAAAGAAAGAATGGTCCTATCTTTGTATGTCAGACCTGCGTATGTGTGTGTGTGTATGTGTGTGTGTGTGTGTGTGTGTGTGTGTGTGTGTGTGTGTGTGTGTGTGTGTGTGTGTGTGTGTGTGTGTGTGTGTGTGTGTGTGTGTGTGTGTGTGTGTGTGTGTGTGTGTGTGTGTGTGTGTGTGTGTGTGTGCAAGTGCAAGTGCAAGTGCAAGTGTGATGTGTATACACTCGGACAGGTGTACATGCTTGTGGTCAAAGTGTGTGTGATTTTTATCACTCTCTCTCTCTCTTTCTCTCCTTTGCTCTCATGCAGAGGTGTAGGTGATGACAGACACAGATAATGCTTCATGGCAGTAATGATAAGGAGCCTCCACTCGTGTCACATCAGAAAACCCCCCACAGCAAACCCAAATGACTGCAGTCTTATCAGCGAACTCACACTTAATGCAACTTCATTTTGAAGTAATGCGTGCCTTTTCATCCACAAATGGATTTGAGATTTCAAGCCTCTTAATACTGATTTGTATACTTTGTCCTCAGAAGGATATTACTACCCGCATATCATCAGCGAAATGCTTTGCAAATGTTACACTGATATGGTGATAGTGTACTAAGAATTTTGAGTGAGCTCAAATATTGATTCAGTATATTTTATGTTATGTGAGGGTTGAAGATAGGTTTTGCATTTGTCATTTTACTGTTTGGAGACCCGTTTGGTATTGGTCTGTAGGTGTGCGCATTCGCCCGCCAATTGTGGGGGCGTGTGTGTGTTGGTGTGTGTGTGATGGTGTGTGTGTGTGAGAGAGAGAGAGTTCAAGGAAATGTGTGCTTGACCTGTGGCCTGCTATCTGATCAGTCCTTCCGGCTGTAAAACTTTGTCTTATCTCTTTTTTATCGAATTCACATGAAAGTCCCCATACCAGAACATTCTCAGAAATAAACCACCGTGAAGACTTTTAACCGTTTACGTCAAATTCAAATCATCAGCCATTGAACCTCATGATAGTTATGGACATACCACAGTTCTTACAGAAACAGCACGATCCTCTCAGTTGTGTTGAGAAGTTCCTTCTTACTTTTCTCACTTTTCAAGAAAATATGAGAAATTAACTCAACACTTTCTCTTCTGCTTGTATCATTTACATTTCTCAGTCAAGATCAATTCATCTGAACCGTCTCGGAATGTATTCCTCGCCGATAAAACCCGAATTAATTTATCAAACTGTCTTTAAATAAATGCAGTTGTCAAGCGGGTCCAGAGGACCGAGCCGGCGGAAGGAAGCGTGATGGAAGCGGGATTTATTAAAACTCTGTCTCCTCTCTCATCCCTCCTCTGTGGATGCATTCATCTTACTGACGAGGGAATATGAGTTAGATTCCAATCACTGCTCAAGGTGCTTTATTGGTGTGTTTTTTGAAGGTGTTTTTAGGTGAGCCTGTCTCTGTCTGCCACTGTATCAGACTGGGCTTTCACAAATAACTAATGGAATCTCCCTCAGATGTTCCACAGCCCATTTCATATCTATAATTGTACAGGTTATAAATCATATTGGAGGGATTTAAATGTCTGATTCTTTTTTATGTATACGCTGACCACGGAAGGCGATGAGGTGATGGGTGGGTTGAGATTGTAGTGTTATTAAAGAAAAATAAGACGCGTCTGAGTGCATGCCAAAATTGCAAATGACGCTAGCAAAATGTTTTCATTCCTACAAGGACACACTGTCCGAAAGTTTTGGAAAAAATGTTTTGGATGACACAAAATGGAATATCGTTCAGGTCAGTTATGTCATTGTGTACGACCTCTGGGCAAAATCGAAGCCTTGAACCCTGCCCTTTATGCCTACAGTAATGCCCCTCTCTCTTTTGCCTTTTATCCTCAACAGCAACCAATGAGTGACTGCAGTGTGATACAGACAGGGACTGACATGAATTTGTGTTTAGGTCTGTGTTGACTCTTCCTATGTTGTTGTGAACCAACAAAGCTAGATGTATATATTGCTCCAGCATACGAGTCCACTTACTACAAACCCCAGATACAGATTTGTCTCATTATGCAACTGTGAACGTTCTTCACGTTATCTCTCCCAGATCCTAGACTCGGATGGTTGGATAAACAAAGGCTCTTTTCCGAATTGTGTTTGGAGAGGGAATTGTGCCCGCCACGACTGGGCCCGACGTCGGAGCGGGGAGAGAGGCAGAGTCCACTTTGTGGAACACACTGGGCGGATATCAGGAGCAGATGTCCTGTCTGTCATGCAACATAGAGGTCTGGCCTGGGAGTTGCTTACAATGTCGTAATGTAGCACTGCTCTACGAGGTAAATAACTCAGCTCACCTTGCCCGGCTCCATTTCTGCTTCTCTGTTTTGGAGGGCAGGGTTAAATATGAATAACAATATCGTAAAGGTTGTGTGTCTATTTCTTGTACTTAGAGCAGGGTAGAAAGAGCTGGTTTTCCAGGCAGTGCTCCCCAAGCCCCTAGTGGTCAATGTGTGAATCTCTGCTTGGTTTCACTCGCACTGTATTTCCATAGAGAAATGGAAGTAAAGGAAGAGACGGACTGAGAGAAAGCCTATTACAGTTTTTTACAATCACTTTGGCACTAATTTCAGAACCTTGTGGTCATTTTTTCAAAACTCTAGACACACAACTCAAAACGGTCATCACTTGTAACACAGGCTGTCCAATGTTCAAAACATTGCCTTGTGCATTCATATCTTTAAAGAAACCTTGCACTTGCAGAATCATTGGTTCAAATAACTCACTTATCATGAAATACCATAGGAGCATTCATTTAGATCTCCCACACACAAGATACCGATAGTTTCACTGTGTAGTTGTGCGTACAATCATTAAATATTGTAGTACAAAATGTGATACATGTTTCATTATTCTACTACACGTATATACATCACTGTAAAAGGACTAGTAGAGAGAATACTACAGGCACAGTGGAATCATTGAACAAAATATGACATTTATTGATGAAATACAATAAAATCACAACATAGGTTTCTTTGAATCAAAGCAAAAATAATGAGCTACAAAAAAAGAAAAAACATTTAAAGGTCAACTGCAGTGTTCCTCACCTGGCTTACTGTAAAAAGCAAAACAAAGGATTGATTACTGTACTTCTATATTTCCATCAAACCTGTCTTGTGGATTTGGCCACAGGTTCTCATCCACATCACAATGGATGTTTTCATTAGCCAAACATCTTGGGAAGAATCTTCGGGCATGGCGAATCCAGGCCTGACACTGGTCTGCCGTGATATCATTGCATGGGTCATCCATGGCCTGGAGAAGGGTGGCTTGTTTGCGAGGGCGCCTATCATAAACCTTCCACCTCCATGTGGAGAAAAATTCCTCAATCGGGTTAAGGAAAGGAGAGTATGGGGGTGTGTACAGGGTGGTAAATTGTGGATGGGCCTGAAACCATGCTTGCACCACTTGAGCATGGTGGAACCTGACATTATCCCACACAATGACATAGGTCATGCCATCAGCTCTACAAACCTGATTTAGTCCATCAAGGAAGGTTACATTCAAACAGCGAATCATGTGGCTGCCTGCAACTCAATATATAGAGTATATAGAGTAGAGAGCTTTAGATGTTGTTCGACCAAACATTAGAACAGGCAAGATGAGTAATCTAAGCAGCTTGGACCGCGGTATGATTGTTGATGCCACACATGGTGATTCCAGCATCTCAGAAACAGCTGCCCTCCTGGGATTTTTATGCACTACAGTCTCTAGAGTTCACAGAGAATGGTGCGATAAACAAAACACATTCAGTGAGCGGCAGTTCTGTGGGCAAAAAACACTTTGTTAATGAGAGAGGTCAGCGGAGAATATCCAGACTCATTCAAGCTAAGAGAAAGGCCACAGATGCTCAAATAACAGCTGTTTTAAACAGTGGTGTGCAGAAGGGGATCTCTTAACGTACAACACAGTGAATAATTCAGGCTGTTGTGGAAGAAAAAGGGGGTCCTACCCAGTACTAGATAGGTGTACCTAATAAAGTGGCCGGTGAGTGTACAGTAATGTCAAATCTGAAAACATGGTCTGGAAAAGTGGTAAATGGGACCATAGAAACAGTGTCTGATAAAGAACCATGATGAAACATTACATCCATAGATAATGTAATCCAATTGGTTCATGTTCCATGGTAATTGGTGTCAATGGATCTCGTTATCCTGAAACTTTCATGATCTAAACTTGGAATATTGTTTGTCAGTTTCCATAAAACTATGCATTAAGAGTAATGCAACACGTACTTATCATTTTGAGCAGTTGTATTAATTGATAGTTAGATCATTGTAATGAAATGAACAGACAGTCATCTCAGATGTAGTGTGTGAATTGCATTTTGAAATGGTAATACTTTGATGTTTAGTTGTGCCATTTTGAACCGGTGATTTTAGTTCAATGAACAAATGATCTTAGCTTTATGTGTATTGTATCCAAGCAATTGGACAAATTTGCATTTTGATCATTGGTTGTGAGTTTTGTGTCTAGAGTTTGAAAAATGACATCAAGATTCCAAAATGAGTGCCAAAGTGATTGTAAAAAATGGTATTTACCTCGTAGGCCAGTGCTACACTATGGCATTGTAAGCAGCTCCCAGGCCAAACCTCTATGTTACATGACAGAGTAATGGAGGGAGAGGCACCTCATTTGAAATACAGGTCTGGCCTCCAAGCATCTCTCCTTCTGCTATAAAACAGTTCCAGGCCGATCTACATCCCAGGGTTATTCTAGCTGCAGGGGATTGTTTAACAAAGGTGACGGTCTGAGCACAACTAAACAGACTCTAGTGCTATTCTCTGGTTAATTCTTGATACTGTTGCTTGACATACACAGAGGATATCGACATCTCATCAAGACTCGGGACACGAGTAGAGCTGAATAATAAGTACAGCAGATAGGAAACTTTGTGATGATCAGTCTCTCTCTCTCTCTCTCTCTCTCTCTCTCTCTCTCTCTCTCTCTCTCTCTCTCTCTCTCTCTCTCTCTCTCTTTATCCCCCCCCCCTCTCTCTCTCTCTCTCTCTCTCTCTCTCTCTCTCTCTCTCTCTCTCTCTCTCTCTCTCTCTCTCTCTCTCTCTCTCTCTCTCTGTCTCTCTCTGTCTCTCTATCTCTCTCTCTCTCTCTCTCTCTCTCTCTCTCTCTCTCTCTCTCTCTCTCTCTCTCTCTCTCTCTGTCTCTCTGTCTCTCTATCTCTCTATCTCTCTCTCTCTCTCTCTCTCTCTCTCTCTCTGTCCCTGTCTCTCTATCTCTCTCTCTCTCTCTGTCTAATTAATTAAAGCCAGTGGTTTCTGTCCGTTTTTCTCTCTTTGTTTTTCTCACTACAGCCTGTTAGCAATCCCCTCTGAGTGCTTCAACTCCCTCCATCCCTCCTCTCATCCCTCCTTCCCTCCTTTCCTCCACTCAGCCCTCCATCCCTCCTCTCATCCCTCCCCTCCTCTAGTCATTTAAACTTTTTTTGAATAATTGCGATGTTATCTGGATCATAATTGCGGTATAATTAGGAGAGGTAATTCTCACATGGAGCTCACTCAGGTCTGATGTCGTGGCGTGAGCAGCATGTGGTTGGAGGTTAAACTGAGAGCCAGAGAGATGTGAGTGACTGGCAGAGTGAAAGGGACTGGGTTGCAGTGTAGTTCATTGGATGCATTGCAGAATTTTCAATAGAGGAATATCGGTCATTTGTAAACCTAACACGAATTTGCTTTCACTCGTTTAACGATAAAACGTGTAAAAAGTAAATGGCACGTCTGAATGAGTTATTTTGGATTAGCAACGTTAGTGAAGTGCATCTGTGAATTGAATCAACCATTCAACTGTCAGATTCACTGTGAGGCCCTTTTGGTTTTCTTCATATTAGGTCACTCAGATGACAGTAGGTTACAGTTATCTCTGTCCTCCAAAAGGGGTGTGTATACTGAGGGTCTGCCTCTAGGCATGGTGTGGGCATGGTTACATAAACGTCTGTGTGATACTCTGTCTCCCAAGTCTGTGACAGACAGCACGTTATCCCCGTGGCGACCGAGCTGGGCCGCCAGCTGTTGTGCTGGTGAGGGTTGCCGTGGTAACGTGGGGTAACTCTACGTGTGGAGGAAACTCAGGGATGGCCACAGGGTTAGGCCTCAGGCCCAGAGAGAAAACCACACCCAGGCATAAGCACTCGCTGTGGGGAGAGAGACATCCATGTTCCTCTGACTTCCACAACATACCTCCACACGCGCGTGGTGGGGACAGTGGTGCAACTGACAGTCTCTGTGTCTGTGTGTGCATTTATTGAGCTCTTCTGAATGTGTTTCCATGACTGTGTGTGTGTGTGTGTGTGTGTGTGTGTGTGTGTGTGTGTGTGTGTGTGTGTGTGTGTGTGTGTGTGTGTGTGTGTGCGTGCGTGCGTGCGTGCGTGCGTGCGCGCGTGTGCATGGGTTATACTCTATCTGCATATACTTGTAATAATGTAGGTGTTGTACCATTTCCTGTATTTGTCTGGATGTTTAAATGTGAACTTGCATCTTGTACTGTCCCCATTGATAATTCCTTGTATTCGTGAGGATGTCATTCTTAGAGAGCCTTTTGGTATTTCAGAGCTTTTTCAAAGTGAGAAACATTTTACAGAGGGAAATTATTCAATTGGAAACATGAGGGTAAGAAAGAGTAAATTCTCTGAATCTCTCGCCGTTGCGCTCTCTGTTTGACTGCTGTGGCTCACCTTGACTATGCCGGCTGCGAACGTGTGTGGGAGTAAGTGTTGAGAGAGACAGAGAGAGACAAAGAAAGAGAGAGAGTGTTTTCGTGTGTTCTCCCCTAATATTACTGTCATGGTTTTGTTCTAAGAACCATGCTGCGTTCCCACTGATGTTCTGTCTGATCTTGTACCCTTTCTCTGTGTCTGTCCCTCAGTGGGCATAATAACCCACATCCAGCCCAACACATTGGAAACTTATTGCCAGCATCTCTATTTCTGTTCTCTCACTGCTTTGATTCTAAGACCGTGTCTGAATAGGTTCCAAGCACAGAAACTCTTCCATCAGATTGGGAGGTGAGAAAATCTACGCGGATAAAGAGTTCTGCCGTTTCTAATCTACAATGTGTGTTCTGTTATAGGTTTTGATTGAAGCCCTTAAATAGTTTGAATTTGTGTTGAGCTTTCATTTAGTTTGACGGATGCCCAGAGAAAAGGCTATATCTCCCCTTAAACAGTCCTTAGCAATGCAAAGGTAAGCCCTTGGATTTATTCATTTCGCTGTTTTAAAAATAAATTGAAGGAGGGCTTTGTTTTAATTAAAACTATTGCAAACGTTTTGAGTGAACTGTAAATGAGGTACATTTAGAGAGTTACAGATGCTTGTTATCTGTCAATGTGTGTGAGAGGCTTTTTTAATCCTACCCTTAAGTTACCGCCAAGCTCAGCAATAAAGCTATGATTGTAGCCTACAGAGGAGGAAGTGACAGTTACAACACATATTGTAGTGACTCCCCTGTTCTAAACGGAATGGTCCATAGTGGACGCTAATTGTAAGTAGAGTGTTGGATGGTGTGGCAGTATGACTGGGTAGACTTCAACTATGGTATGTGATAGACAACACAAAGGCCCAAGTGTTGATTTGTTTGAGAGTGTGAGCAGGAAGTCACTGTTGACCTAGATTAGGCCCGGTTGTGGTACAGAGAATATTGAAACCACTGGAAATGGAAAGGAATTGAGACTTGAAAATATCTCTTCCAAATGGATTAAGTGTTCATTTTACATTTACGTCATTTAGCAGACACTCTTATCCAGAGGGATTTACAGAAGCAGTTGTTTTCAGTACCTTGCTCAAGGGCACATCAACTGTATCTTTACCTAGTTGGCTCAGGGATTCAAACCAGCGACCTTTTGGTTACTGGCCCAACACTCTTAACTGCTAGGCTATCTAACGCCAATGCCTGCCACTACTCAACATCGATTGGATCATTTTGATGTGGTTATTCAATCAAAATGTTCACATTTTCTTTGCATGATCTTTTGGTACGTTATTTTAATATTATTTATGTATTAAAGTCACAGTTTTACGATTGTCCGCACGACGTGTCTGTTGTGAGATTTATTTTACAATTAGCTCTAAAATCATGTCCATATCCTCCTAAAATTGTAAACATAATTCATAATATATTTTAAAATGACTGTTTAGATACCTTTCTATTTCAATGACATTTTATATGCCTCTATTACTTAGTATGGAATGGACCATATTTTACATATTGTAAACCAATTGGATTATTCTATAGCACATTCAATATTGTGTCATTATTTCAACAAACTCCCATTTTCTGTAATGTAAACAAGAATGTAATATTTTTGTTTCCAAAGTTGAAAGTCTGGCATGGCACAGTGGGTTAAACTGCCAAAACATCTGACTGTTCAGTGGAAACAGAGAGGAGGGTATATTCTGCCTCATCAGCTTCTCTCATGTCAAATGTCAACTTGTATGACTGAGAGCTTTGATGCACCTACTGTAGGCAGACAGCCAGAGCCGAGGCCCTTGGTATAGTAGGTGTTCAGTTTAATGAACTGGGTCACTTTCTCTCCTTACTGTCGCTCGGAGTCAGAGCAACAGCTAAGTCAGTGAACTGAGGGTTTCTGAATGTCTTTAAAAAGACAAGTAAGAAAGATCTCCCTTGGGCCGACAGGTAGCCTAGTGGTTAGAGCGTTGGACTAGTAACTGAAAGTTTGCAAGATCGAATCCCCGAGCTGACAAGGTAAAAATCTGTTGTTCTGCCCATGAACAAGGCAGTTAACCGACTGTTCCTAGGCCGTCATTGTAAATAAGAATTTGTTCTTAACTGACTTGCCTGCTATAGTATTATTTTTGATTGCGAAGAAAGGCAGAAGTAATCGACACACACACATACACACACACACACACACCTCTTTCTTCCCACACAGCAGGCTGTCTGTCAGGTGGGAGAGACTAAAGACTGTAGATGTGTATCAGCCATTTGTCCACTGACCTGGTCTGTGAATGTACCTCCTTACTTCCCCCCCTACCTACCCTTAGCTCACCCCCCCCCCCCCACACACACCTTAGCCCTAGCACACCCTATCTCACCCTAACCTCATCCCTACCTCCCCTCTAACTCAGCCCTAGCGCCCCCTTACCTCCCCCTACCTCCAGCCCCGTTATCTAGCTGTTTGAGGATGCTCAGCTCCCCTCTCCTCTTTGTGCTCCAAGGTGAAAGGCTGCAACTCGAGAAACTCCCATATTCACTTCCAACGTTTGTTTCTCAGGGAAGCTCTTGTTGTGTTTTTGAATAAGCCTTAAAATCCATTGTTCCCACATTCAGTTTTTGTAAGACTTTGTGGAAGAAAAAGACACGGTTCTCACAGACAGCGTCCCTCCTCACCCTTCCGTGTTGTTTTACAGCAGGACTGTTAGTATAATAGCACTAAATCAAGTGTTATTGCAGCACCATTGCGCCATACTTTTTCACATTTGTTTTACAATCTATTCAATCAATTATTGAATTAAATACAGAATAAAACATACATGATTTTTATATGGATATTTTTTGGGGGTCTCAATCCTCTGTTACTAAATCTCACTAATCATATTTCTTTCATCACACCATTGAAAACGATGCTCTACCCCTTATATCTAGACAGCTGTCTACAGTATCATTTTTCACAAAGTGGTACAGCATTTACATTTCACTGCCTTTTCCAACCAGTATTTCCACACTAAACGTTAATAAAGACTTTCATTATTACTATATTATTACTATATTCATAGGATGTTTTTTGTTCTCGCCATCCGGCGTCTGGACCAGTTATTTTTCTGCATATCTTTCTGGAGGTTTTGTGAGCAGTGTCGGGTTAAAGATGAGCAGATAAAGAGGGGAAAATAGCTCGAGAGATGGTTTAGCAAATGGAAAATAAGGTATAGATAAGGGTGATGAGGGTCGTGATGGTGAGATATCAGTTTGTGGTCAGGCACGGCTCAGGGCAATCTGACTTCTGCAAAACGTGTTTTTTGCAAGAGTGAGAAAAGAGAGAGAGAAAGGTATTTTTGGGCATATGCATATGGGCAATAATGAATAACCTTCCAAAAAGGTTGACACTGTCAACAGTATGTGTTCTACTCCGCCTGTCTGTGTGACTGTGCAGGGGGATACCTACTCTCCGCTCTATGGTAGCTCTCGCCTTAGCTGTGCAGTGCAACTCAGAGGGAACAGGGCAGCCTAGAGCATTTCACAACCCTGCAGAATTAAGGGGGATAATTCTTTGTCATCTCAAGGGGAAGCTCTTTAGGTACACATTCACTGTGTTGAATAAAACCCGAATTAATCCACTTAATCTTATGCATGAGATTATTATTCCCTTTTAATACATGGTTCATATGCTGTATAGCCCCTGTCTTTAACAGTACTGTATATCCATGGAAAAAAGGAATACGAGAAATTCGATATTTGACAAGGTCTTGCTCCCTCCGTTATTTTTTCTCGGTGTCGCAATTGGTGATCTTCAGTAGAATGTGTCACGAAACCACAGAAGAGAACAGAGCGAAAGAAGAGAAGAGAAAAACAGAGCGTAGCGGAGGTAGTTACAGTAATCATGCACGCCTGTCTTCCAAGGAGACCTTGTGACTGTGTAGTGTTTTGACCTCTGCTCCGCTGCAGTGGGTCCCGTGTGCTTATCATCCTCAGTCGTAAGTATGACAACCCTACAGTTTTATGAGTCTCTTACTTTGCGTTGGCAGGGAGAGAATTCTGTTGTCACTGCGCCAGTGGTGGAAAAAAGTAACCAATTATCATACTTGTAAAGATACCTTGATAGAAAAAAGTGAGTCACCCAGTAAAATACTACTTGAGTAAAAGTCTAAAAGTATTTGATTTTAAATATATTTAAGTATCAAAAGTAAATGTAATTGCTAAAATATACTTAAGTATCAAAAGTAAAAGTAAAAGTATAACTCATTTCACGTTCCTTATCTTAAGCAAATCAGACGGCACGATTTCCATGTTTTTTTTAATTTACAGCCACGGACGCAATCCAACACTCATACATAGTTTATAAACAAAGCATGTGTGTTTAGTGAGTCTGCCAGATAAGAGGCAGTAGGGATAACCAAGGATGATTTCTTGATGTGTGTGAATTGGACCATTTTCCTGTCCTGCTAAGCATTCCAAATGTAACGAGTATTTTTGGGTGTCAGGGAAAATGTATAGCGTAAAAAGTACTTTATTTTCTTCAGGAATGTAGTAAAGTAAATGTAAAAGTTGTAAAAAAATATAAATAGCAAAGTAAAGTACAGATACCCAAAAAAACTGCTCGGTACTCACAGGCCAGTAAAGTATTTTTACTTAAGTACTTTACACCACTGCACTGCGTTTCATTAGGGTTTTAACTCCGTATAACTCATATGAAGGGCTGTGTATTCCCACTGCTCCTCGCCAGGTACTTAGTCGTTGTTGCTTCTTTAAACAATATATTTTCAGAATTTTAGAATTCAGTTTGAGCAGATTCCTTGACTTTTTCAACATTTATTACTACACTTTTTTGCCCATTTTATTAGCAACATACTAATGTAATTTTAAGATGGGCCTTCTTAGAAAAACAACACCAGGGATAGTGACACCTTCTTTATTCTGAGTAAGAAACAAGTGATGCAAAGTGAGAATTGTTCACCTGGGTTTCAACAACCCGAGAATTCATAGAAAATCATGTCATATCTGTTATGACAGCCCCTCTTTAACCACACTAATTGACACACATCTCACTCTGAGTAAGCACAAAAGTGATCTTGTGCTTATCAGAGAGGAGAGATGTGTGTGTCAGGTAGCGTGTGTAAAGGCATGTGTATATATGTGTGTGGTTCTGTGCGTGCTTGTGTGTGTGTGTGTGTGTGTGTGTGTCTGTCTGTGTGTATGTGCATGTGTGTGTCACTTCCATGTGCCTGTATGTGTGTATGTGCATGTGTGTGTCACTTCCATGTGCCTGTATGTGTGTATGTGCATGTGTGTGTCACTTCCATGTGCCCGTATGTGTGTGTGTGTGGTTAAAGTTTAAGTTTCCAGTTTTATTAGTCGTATGTATGGGATACACATGGTGTGTTTGTGTGTGTGTGTGTGTGTGTGTGTGTGTGTGTGTGTGTGTGTGTGTGTGTGTGTGTGTGTGTGTGTGTGTGTGTGTGTGTGTGTGTGTGTGTGTGTGTGTGTGTGTGTGTGTGTGTGTGTGCGTGCGGGGGGTTCCTGCATGTTTTGGGTTACAGCACAGCGGCTGGTCGGCTGGCTGCTCCTGGCCTCCTGAAACGGCCCCAGATCACTATGCTTGTCATCAGGCACCATTATATCCCTCTCTCCCAGGCTCCTTCAAGTCTATCGCTGTCTGTCCTACCTCACACAACTCTGTTCCTTCACTAAAGATACAAGACACTGTCTGGCCTATTCAGGCCGTACTGATAACTGGCTGCTTCTGGGGTAGCACTCTCACAAAGCAACACTCTTTCACTGCCGCAAATGAATATGAACTTTTACTTTAGCATGAACATCGACAGTTTCTTTCTGTTGCAGGCTCCAAATAGAACAGTAGTGATTAAATGCACATTCTCACAGAAGAACAGAAAACACAGCTTGATTGTTAATTCAGTGTTGTTTATCTTCATGTCACTAAATAATTGAATGCCAGGTGGTTTAATATGGCTCTGACTGACCCTAATCACTCACTTATAATTCACACAGGATGAAATATTCACCAGGGCCCAGTGTGTGATTCGGTCCCGTAAAGACCTTATCACCTAAAACCGGAATTTGATATCCCCACTAGACATGCATCTGATATGCTACTACATTTAAATAAGCAAATAAGACAATGCAAAGGCAAACTTGAATGTTTGAAATTCTGGGGGATAAGTCTGCCTACTTAACACTGTGTTGATTTGTAATTACTGTAAGGCTGAATTTAAAACCAAAAAATGTGGACGGGGTCGCAAACAAGATGTCGAAGAAGTACAGACAAAATCACAAGTCCATGTACTGTTGCGTCTTTCAAAAAAATTCACTCTATTGATGAAAAAATATACTTTATTGTTGTAATTATAATGGTGTGGGTGCGTGCGTGCGTGCGTGCGTGCGTGCGTGCGTGTGTGTGTGTGTGTGTGTGTGTGTAGGCCTAGAGTATCTGCTAATATTGAGGGTAGACTTGCACGGCTGCAGACTGAATTTTATTTGTGTAGTGTAAACATATTTTGTGTTTTTTTCTTCTTCTGTGGTGGTAGAGAGATGGGCGAGTGTCCAGCTACGCCAGCAGAGCTCTCTCAGATTACTGCTTGCCACGGCAGATACACTGCAGGCTGAATAGAATCCTACCTACAGCAACAGTATAGGCTAGTATAGCATTTTACCCCTGACATTCGACTGCACATGGATAACTAGTGTGATGCTTTGCAATGTGGAGTACGTAAATATGTCCGCTGCTGTATGCAAACATCTTGAATGGTGATGATAATTATCACCGTGTCCAATCACATTGCTTTGTAATACAGAGTATTTAAATATTCCAGTTACTATGTGCAAACGTCTTGAATTGTGCTAATTAGTATTTTGTCCATTGTCAAATTCACCTTCTATTTTTCATAATATATGGCCCTGGTAAAAAAAAAACATTTTTGACATAGAAAAGTGATAATTCTATATATTGTAATACGACACACAGCAATTCTCTGAGTTTTATACTGCAGAATACTTTGAGATTGTTGTAAACAGGTCATTGTTGACCTGTTCGAGGTGTTAAGTAGTCCTGTGAAGTTCTTATCAAAGTCAAGCACTGACACAGACATGGAGACCACAGTGGAGTCTTGCTGCGTGACTGACGGTGCAGGCTGCAGGTTGGAGCACAACGCAGCTTCTAGACCACAGACAGGACCTCAGGGTCATGCCAAGACGAGATCGCTCTCTCTCACTTTCTCTATCCTTCATTATCTTTCTCTCCTCCTCTTCATGTCTTTCTTTATTTCTCTCTCTTTCCTCCCTCATTCACTAACTCTCACCTCTCCCTCTTCCTTCTCACCCCTTTCCTCTCTCTCTCTCTCTCTCTCTCTCTCTCTCTCTCTCTCTCTCTCTCTCTCTCTCTCTCTCTCTCTCTCTCTCTCTCTCTCTCTCTCTCTCTCTCTCTCTGTGTGTGTCTCTGTCTCTCTCTCTGCCTCTCTCTCTCTCTCTCTCTCTCTCTCTCTCTCTCTCTCTCTCTCTCTCTCTCTCTCTCTCTCTCTCTCTCTCTCTCTCTCTCTGTGTGTCTCTCAATCACAGTGTACCTAAATCTGCATCAAGAGCGTTAAGATGGTAGCTGACCTTATAAGGCATCCTTCAGAAGAACTCGGGGACGTGTCCACTTAGAGATGAACGTCTTCTAATCTGTGAAATCAGAGGTTTTTTTCTTCTGTTATTAGGTGGTTAATGAGTGAGAGAGCAAGTGAGAACAGCTAGATGCTATCACTGGGATGCTGTGCTGTGGCTTCTTACTGCAGTGAGAGACAGCCTGAACTCACCATTGATGGGGTTGTTTTGCACTAGGTTTGACAAACAATGATACTGGAAATGCAAACCGGCACAGCATGGTCTGAGGTAACAGTACAGCCATCTTAGCATTTCTAGCTCAAGTGTGTGTGTGTGTATATGGACACATGGTCTTGAGTGTGTGTGTGTGTGTGTGTGTGTGTGTGTGTGTGTGTGTGTGTGTGTGTGTGTGTGTGTGTGTGTGTGTGTGTGTGTGTGTGTGTGTGTGTGTGTGTGTGTGTGTGTGTGTGTGTGTGTGTGTGTGTGTGTGTGTGAGCGGCCCATATCTTATCACAGGGGCAGATTAAGCTCCTGCCTACGATAACGTTCGTCGGTAAACAGGCAAAGGGCGACGCACAGCGACACAGGGAGCCCAAATGGGCGATTAGAGGTTCTTGGCGTGGCACCGGGGGTGGAGAGAGAGCGTCACCTCCGCCTGTACGATAACTCCCCCCTGTTATTTCCACCCAGCCTCATTGGCCCTCTCATAAACACCAGACACCTTCAATCTCACCAGAGAGCACAGTCCAACACAATGCCTGGGACTTTGGTCCCATATCTGTCCACTCTAACGTCAGTCCAGGTCCTTTGAACCATATCTAGAAAGTACACTATTCAGTACACTATACAGAACACTATACAGAACACTAGACAGTACACTATTCAGTACACTAGACAGAACACTATTCAGTACACTAGACAGAACACTATTCAGTACACTAGACAGAACACTAGACAGAACACTAGACAGAACACTAGACAGTACACTAGACAGGACACTATTCAGTACACTAGACAGAACACTATACAGAACACTAGACAGTACACTTTACAGTACACTAGAAAGTACACTATTCAGTACACTAGACAGAACACTAGACAGAACTCTATACAGAACACTATTCAGTACACTAGACAGAACACTAGACAGAACACTATACAGAACACTATACAGAACACTATTCAGTACACTAGACAGAACACTATATAGAACACTATTCAGTACAGCAGACAGAAAACTAGACAGTACAGTAGACAGAACACTAGACAGAGCACTAGACAGTACAGTAGACAGAAAACTAGACAGTACAGTAGACAGAACACTAGACAGAACACTAGACAGAACACTATACAGAACACTAGACAGAACACTATTCGGTACACTAGACAGAACACTATACAGAACACTAGACAGTACAGTAGACAGAACGTTAGACAGAACACTAGACAGTACACTAGACAGTACAGTAGACAGAACACTAGACAGTACAGTAAACAGAACACTAGAAAGTACAGTAGACAGAACACTAGACAGTACACTAGACAGTACACTAGACAGTACAGTAGACAGAACACTAGAAGGTACAGTAGACAGAACACTAGACAGAACACTAGACAGTACAGTAGACAGTACAGTAGACAGAACGTTAGACAGAACACTAGACAGTACACTAGACAGTACAGTAGACAGAACACTAGACAGTACAGTAGACAGAACACTAGACAGAACACTAGACAGTACAGTAGACAGAACACTAGACAGAACACTAGACAGCACAGTAGACAGAACGTTAGACAGAACACTAGACAGTACACTAGACAGTACAGTAGACAGAACACTAGACAGTACAGTAGACAGAACACTAGACAGTACAGTAGACAGAACACTAGACAGTACAGTAGACAGAACACTAGACAGTAGAGTAGACAGAGCACTAGACAGTACAGTAGACAGAACACTAGACAGTACACTAGACAGAACACTAGACAGTACAGTAGACAGAACACTAGACAGAACACTAGACAGTACACTAGACAGAACACTAGACAGTACACTAGACAGAACACTAGACAGAAAACTAGACAGTACAGTAGACAGAACACTAGACAGAACACTAGACAGTACAGTAGACAGAACACTAGACAGTACAGTAGACAGAACACTAGACAGTACAGTAGACAGAACACTAGACAGTAGAGTAGACAGAGCACTAGACAGTACAGTAGACAGAACACTAGACAGTACAGTAGACAGAACACTAGACAGTACAGTAGACAGAACACTAGACAGAACACTAGACAGTACACTAGACAGAACACTAGACAGTACACTAGACAGAACACTAGACAGAAAACTAGACAGTACAGTAGACAGAACACTAGACAGAACACTAGACAGTACAGTAGACAGAACACTAGACAGTACAGTAAACAGAACACTAGACAGAACACTATACAGAACACTAGACAGTACAGTAGACAGAACACTAGACAGAACACTAGACAGTACACTAGACAGAACGTTAGACAGAACACTAGACAGTACACTAGACAGTACAGTAGACAGAACAATAGACAGTACAGTAGACAGAACACTAGACAGTACAGTAGACAGAACACTAGACAGTACATTAGACAGAACACTAGACAGTACAGTAGACAGAGCACTAGACAGTACAGTAGACAGAACACTAGACAGTACACTAGACAGTACACTAGACAGTGCAGTAGACAGAACACTAGACAGTACAGTAGACAGAACACTAGACAGTACAGTAGACAGAACACTAGACAGAACACTAGACAGTACACTAGACAGAACACTAGACAGTACACTAGACAGAACACTAGAAAGAAAACTAGACAGTACACTAGACAGTACACTAGACAGAACACTAGACAGAACACTAGACAGAACACTAGACAGAACACTAGACAGAGCACTAGACAGTACACTAGACAGAACACTAGACAGAACACTAGACAGTACACTAGACAGAACACTAGACAGTACACTAGACAGAACGCTAGACAGTACACTAGACAGTACACTAGACAGTACACTAGACAGAACACTAGACAGAACACTAGACAGTACACTAGACAGAACACTAGACAGTACACTAGACAGAACACTAGATAGTACACTAGACAGAACACTAGACAGTACACTAGACAGTACACTAGACAGTACACTAGACAGAACACTAGACAGAACACTAGACAGTACACTAGACAGAACACTAGACAGTACACTAGACAGAACACTAGACAGTACACTAGACAGTACACTATACAGAACACTAGACAGAACACTAGACATAACACTAGACAGAACACTAGACAGAACACTAGACAGAACACTATTCAGTACACTAGACAGTACACTATACAGAACACAGTACAGTAGACAGAACACGAGACAGTCAGTAGACAGAACACTAGACAGTACAGTAGACAGAACACTAGACAGTACAGTAGACAGAAAACTAGACAGTACAGTAGACAGAACACTAGACAGAGCACTAGACAGTACAGTAGACAGAACACTAGACAGAACACTAGACAGTACACTAGACAGAACACTAGACAGAACACTATACAGAACACTATACAGAACACTATTCAGTACACTAGACAGAACACTATATAGAACACTATTCAGTACAGTAGACAGAAAACTAGACAGTACAGTAGACAGAACACTAGACAGAGCACTAGACAGTACAGTAGACAGAAAACTAGACAGTACAGTAGACAGAACACTAGACAGAACACTAGACAGAACACTATACAGAACACTAGACAGAACACTATTCGGTACACTAGACAGAACACTATACAGAAAACTAGACAGTACAGTAGACAGAACGTTAGACAGAACACTATTCAGTACACTAGACAGTACACTATACAGAACACTAGACAGTACAGTAGACAGAACACTAGACAGTACAGTAGACAGAACACTAGACAGTACACTAGACAGTACACTAGACAGTACAGTAGACAGAACACTAGAAGGTACAGTAGACAGAACACTAGACAGAACACTAGACAGTTCAGTAGACAGTACAGTAGACAGAACGTTAGACAGAACACTAGACAGTACAGTAGACAGAACACTAGACAGTACAGTAGACAGTACAGTAGACAGAACACTAGACAGAACACTAGACAGTACAGTAGACAGAACACTAGACAGAACACTAGACAGCACAGTAGACAGAACGTTAGACAGAACACTAGACAGTACACTAGACAGTACAGTAGACAGAAGACTAGACAGTACAGTAGACAGAACACTAGACAGTACAGTAGACAGAACACTAGACAGTACAGTAGACAGAACACTAGACAGTACAGTAGACAGAACACTAGACAGTACAGTAGACAGAACACTAGACAGTACAGTAGACAGTACACTAGACAGTACAGTAGACAGAACACTAGACAGTACAGTAGACAGAACACTAGACAGTACAGTAGACAGAACACTAGACAGAACACTAGACAGTACACTAGACAGAACACTAGACAGTACACTAGACAGAACACTAGACAGAAAACTAGACAGTACAGTAGACAGAACACTAGACAGAACACTAGACAGTACAGTAGACAGAACACTAGACAGTACAGTAGACAGAACACTAGACAGAACACTAGACAGAACACTAGAAGGTACAGTAGACAGAACACTAGACAGAACACTAGACAGTACAGTAGACAGAACGTTAGACAGAACACTAGACAGTACACTAGACAGTACAGTAGACAGAACACTAGACAGTACAGTAGACAGAACACTAGACAGTACAGTAGACAGAACACTAGACAGTACAGTAGACAGAGCACTAGACAGTACAGTAGACAGAACACTAGACAGTACACTAGACAGTACACTAGACAGTACACTATACAGAACACAGTACAGTAGACAGAACACTAGACAGAACACTATTCAGTACACTAGACGGTACACTATACAGAACACAGTACAGTAGACAGAACACTAGACAGTCAGTAGACAGAACACTAGACAGTACAGTAGACAGAACACTAGACAGTACAGTAGACAGAAAACTAGACAGTACAGTAGACAGAACACTAGACAGAGCACTAGACAGTACAGTAGACAGAACACTAGACAGAACACTAGACAGTACACTAGACAGAACCCTAGTCAGAACACTATACAGAACACTATTCAGTACACTAGACAGAACACTATATAGAACACTATTCAGTACAGTAGACAGAAAACTAGACAGTACAGTAGACAGAACACTAGACAGTACAGTAGACAGAACAGTAGACAGAAAACTAGACAGTACAGTAGACAGAACACTAGACAGAACACTAGACAGAACACTATACAGAACACTAGACAGAACACTATTCGGTACACTAGACAGAACACTATACAGAACACTAGACAGTACAGTAGACAGAACGTTAGACAGAACACTATTCAGTACACTAGACAGTACACTATACAGAACACTAGACAGTACAGTAGACAGAACACTAGACAGTACAGTAGACAGAACACTAGACAGTACACTAGACAGTACACTAGACAGTACAGTAGACAGAACACTAGAAGGTACAGTAGACAGAACACTAGACAGAACACTAGACAGTACAGTAGACAGTACAGTAGACAGAACGTTAGACAGAACACTAGACAGTACAGTAGACAGAACACTAGACAGTACAGTAGACAGTACAGTAGACAGAACACTAGACAGAACACTAGACAGTACAGTAGACAGAACACTAGACAGAACACTAGACAGCACAGTAGACAGAACGTTAGACAGAACACTAGACAGTACACTAGACAGTACAGTAGAGAGAACACTAGACAGTACAGTAGACAGAACACTAGACAGTACAGTAGACAGAACACTAGACAGTACAGTAGACAGAACACTAGACAGTACAGTAGACAGAACACTAGACAGTACAGTAGACAGAACACTAGACAGTACAGTAGACAGTACACTAGACAGTACAGTAGACAGAACACTAGACAGTACAGTAGACAGAACACTAGACAGTACAGTAGACAGAACACTAGACAGAACACTAGACAGTACACTAGACAGAACACTAGACAGTACACTAGACAGAACACTAGACAGAAAACTAGACAGTACAGTAGACAGAACACTAGACAGAACACTAGACAGTACAGTAGACAGAACACTAGACAGTACAGTAGACAGAACACTAGACAGAACACTAGACAGAACACTAGAAGGTACAGTAGACAGAACACTAGACAGAACACTAGACAGTACAGTAGACAGAACGTTAGACAGAACACTAGACAGTACACTAGACAGTACAGTAGACAGAACACTAGACAGTACAGTAGACAGAACACTAGACAGTACAGTAGACAGAACACTAGACAGTACAGTAGACAGAGCACTAGACAGTACAGTAGACAGAACACTAGACAGTACACTAGACAGTACACTAGACAGTACACTATACAGAACACAGTACAGTAGACAGAACACTAGACAGAACACTATTCAGTACACTAGACAGTACACTATACAGAACACAGTACAGTAGACAGAACACTAGACAGTACAGTAGACAGAACACTAGACAGTACAGTAGACAGAACACTAGACAGTACAATAGACAGAAAACTAGACAGTACAGTAGACAGAACACTAGACAGAGCACTAGACAGTACAGCAGACAGAACACTAGACAGAACACTAGACAGTACACTAGACAGTACAGTAGACAGAACACTAGACAGTACAGTAGACAGAACACTAGACAGTACAGTAGACAGAACACTAGACAGTACAGTAGACTGAACACTAGACAGTACACTAGACAGAACACTAGACAGTACAGTAGACAGAACACTAGACAGAACACTAGACAGTACAGTAGACAGAACGTTAGACAGAACACTAGACAGAACCCTAGACAGTACAGTAGACAGAACACTAGACAGTACAGTAGACAGAACACTAGACAGTACAGTAGACAGAACACTAGACAGTACAGTAGACAGAACACTAGACAGTACAGTAGACAGAACACTAGACAGAACACTGGACAGTACACTAGACAGAACACTAGACAGTACACTAGACAGAACACTAGACAGAAAACTAGACAGTACACTAGACAGTACACTAGACAGAACATTAGACAGAACACTAGACAGAACACTAGACAGAACACTAGACAGAGCACTAGACAGTACACTAGACAGAACACTAGACAGAACACTAGACAGTACACTAGACAGAACACTAGACAGTACACTAGACAGAACACTAGACAGAAAACTAGACAGTACACTAGACAGTACTCTAGACAGAACATTAGACAGAACACTAGACAGAACACTAGACAGAACACTAGACAGAGCACTAGACAGTACACTAGACAGAACACTAGACAGAACACTAGACAGTACACTAGACAGAACACTAGACAGTACACTAGACAGAACACTAGACAGTACACTAGACAGTACACTAGACAGAACACTAGACAGAACACTAGACAGTACACTAGACAGAACACTAGACAGTACACTAGACAGAACACTAGACAGTACACTAGACAGAACACTATACAGAACACTAGACAGAACACTATTCAGTACACTAGACAGAACACTATTCAGTACACTAGACAGTACACTAGACACTACAGTAGACAGAACACTAGACAGAACACTAGACAGTACACTAGACAGTACACTAGACAGAACACTAGACAGTACACTAGACTGAACACTAGACAGTACACTAGACAGAACACTAGACAGAACACTAGACAGTACACTAGACAGTACACTAGACAGAACACTAGACAGATCACTAGACAGGACACTAGAGAGAACACTATACAGAACACTATACAGAACACTATTCAGTACACTAGACAGAACACTATACAGAACACTATACAGAACACTAGACAGAACACTAGACAGAAAACTAGACAGAACACTAGACAGTACACTAGACAGTACACTAGACAGAACACTTGACAGTACACTAGACAGTACAGTAGACAGAACACTATACAAAACACTAGACAGAACACTAGACAGAACACTAGACAGAACACTAGACAGTACACTAGACAGTACAGTAGACAGAACACTAGACAGAACACTAGACAGAACACTAGACAGAACACTAGACAGTACACTAGACAGAACACTAGACAGAACACTAGACAGTACACTAGACAGAACAATAGACAGTACAGTAGACAAAACACTATACAGAACTCTAGACAGAACACTAGACAGAACTCTAGACAGAACACTAGACAGTACACTAGACAGAACACTCGACAGAATACTAGACAGTACACTAGACAGAACACTAGACAGAACACTAGACAGAACACTAGACAGAGCTCTAGACAGAACACTAGACAGAACACTAGACAGAACACTAGACAGAACACTAGATAGTACACTAGACAGTACACTAGACAGAACACTAGACAGAACACTAGTCAGAACACTAGACAGTACACTAGACAGAACACTATACAGAACACTAGACAGTACACTAGACTGAACACTAGACAGTACACTAGACAGAACACTAGACAGAACACTAGACAGTACACTAGACAGTACACTAGACAGAACACTAGACAGATCACTAGACAGGACACTAGAGAGAACACTATACAGAACACTATACAGAACACTATTCAGTACACTAGACAGAACACTATACAGAACACTATACAGAACACTAGACAGAACACTAGACAGAACACTAGACAGAACACTAGACAGTACACTAGACAGTACACTAGACAGAACACTTGACAGTACACTAGACAGTACAGTAGACAGAACACTATACAAAACACTAGACAGAACACTAGACAGAACACTAGACAGAACACTAGACAGTACACTAGACAGTACAGTAGACAGAACACTAGACAGAACACTAGACAGAACACTAGACAGAACACTAGACAGTACACTAGACAGAACACTAGACAGAACACTAGACAGTACACTAGACAGAACAATAGACAGTACAGTAGACAAAACACTATACAGAACTCTAGACAGAACACTAGACAGAACTCTAGACAGAACACTAGACAGTACACTAGACAGAACACTCGACAGAATACTAGACAGTACACTAGACAGAACACTAGACAGAACACTAGACAGAACACTAGACAGAGCTCTAGACAGAACACTAGACAGAACACTAGACAGAACACTAGACAGAACACTAGATAGTACACTAGACAGTACACTAGACAGAACACTAGACAGAACACTAGTCAGAACACTAGACAGTACACTAGACAGAACACTATACAGAACACTAGACAGAACACCAGACAGTACACTAGACAGAACACTAGACAGAACACTAGACAGAACACTAGACAGAACACTAGACAGTACAATAGACAGATCACTAGACAGTATACTAGACAGAACACTAGACAGAACACTAGACAGAACACTAGACAGTACACTAGACAGAACACTAGACAGAACACTAGACAGTACACTAGACAGAACACTATACAGAACACTAGACAGAACACTATTCAGTACACTAGACAGAACACTATTCAGTACACTAGACAGTACACTAGACACTACAGTAGACAGAACACTAGACAGAACACTAGACAGAACACTAGACAGAGCTCTAGACAGAACACTAGACAGAACACTAGACAGAACACTAGACAGAACACTAGATAGTACACTAGACAGTACACTAGACAGAACACTAGACAGAACACTAGTCAGAACACTAGACAGTACACTAGACAGAACACTATACAGAACACTAGACAGTACACTAGACTGAACACTAGACAGTACACTAGACAGAACACTAGACAGAACACTAGACAGTACACTAGACAGTACACTAGACAGAACACTAGACAGATCACTAGACAGGACACTAGAGAGAACACTATACAGAACACTATACAGAACACTATTCAGTACACTAGACAGAACACTATACAGAACACTATACAGAACACTAGACAGAACACTAGACAGAACACTAGACAGAACACTAGACAGTACACTAGACAGTACACTAGACAGAACACTTGACAGTACACTAGACAGTACAGTAGACAGAACACTATACAAAACACTAGACAGAACACTAGACAGAACACTAGACAGAACACTAGACAGTACACTAGACAGTACAGTAGACAGAACACTAGACAGAACACTAGACAGAACACTAGACAGAACACTAGACAGTACACTAGACAGAACACTAGACAGAACACTAGACAGTACACTAGACAGAACAATAGACAGTACAGTAGACAAAACACTATACAGAACTCTAGACAGAACACTAGACAGAACTCTAGACAGAACACTAGACAGTACACTAGACAGAACACTCGACAGAATACTAGACAGTACACTAGACAGAACACTAGACAGAACACTAGACAGAACACTAGACAGAACACTAGACAGAACACTAGACAGAACACTAGACAGAACACTAGATAGTACACTAGACAGTACACTAGACAGAACACTAGACAGAACACTAGTCAGAACACTAGACAGTACACTAGACAGAACACTATACAGAACACTAGACAGAACACCAGACAGTACACTAGACAGAACACTAGACAGAACACTAGACAGAACACTAGACAGAACACTAGACAGTACAATAGACAGATCACTAGACAGTATACTAGACAGAACACTAGACAGAACACTAGACAGAACACTAGACAGTACACTAGACAGAACACTAGACAGAACACTAGACAGTACACTAGACAGAACACTATACAGAACACTAGACAGAACACTATTCAGTACACTAGACAGAACACTATTCAGTACACTAGACAGTACACTAGACACTACAGTAGACAGAACACTAGACAGAACACTAGACAGTACACTAGACAGTACACTAGACAGAACACTAGACAGTACACTAGACTGAACACTAGACAGTACACTAGACAGAACACTATACAGAACACTAGACAGTACACTAGACAGTACACTAGACAGAACACTAGACAGATCACTAGACAGGACACTAGAGAGAACACTAGACAGAACACTAGACAGAACACTAGACAGTACACTAGACAGAACACTATACAGAACACTATACAGAACACTAGACAGAACACTAGACAGAACTCTAGACAGAACACTAGACAGTACACTAGACAGTACACTAGACAGAACACTTGACAGTACACTAGACAGTACAGTAGACAGAACACTATACAAAACACTAGACAGAACACTAGACAGAACACTAGACAGTACACTAGACAGTACAGTAGACAGAACACTAGACAGAACACTAGACAGAAGACTAGACAGAACACTAGACAGTACACTAGACAGAACACTAGACAGAACACTAGACAGTACACTAGACAGAACAATAGACAGTACAGTAGACAAAACACTATACAGAACACTAGACAGAACACTAGACAGAACACTAGACAGAACACTAGACAGTACACTAGACAGTACACTAGACAGAACACTACACAGAATACTAGACAGTACACTAGACAGAACACTAGACAGAACACTAGACAGAGCTCTAGACAGAACACTAGACAGAACACTAGACAGAACACTAGACAGAACACTAGATAGTACACTAGACAGTACACTAGACAGAACACTAGACAGAACACTAGTCAGAACACTAGACAGTACACTAGACAGAACACTATACAGAACACTAGACAGAACACCAGACAGTACACTAGACAGAACACTAGACAGAACACTAGACAGAACACTAGACAGAACACTAGACAGTACAATAGACAGATCACTAGACAGTATACTAGACAGAACACTAGACAGAACACTAGACAGAACACTAGACAGTACACTAGACAGAACACTAGACAGAACACTATTCAGTACACTATACAGATCACTAGACAGAACACTATTCAGTACACTAGACAGAACACTAGACAGAACACTAGACAGAACACTAGACAGAACACTAGACAGTACACTATACAGAACACTATTCAGAACACTATTCAGTACACTAGACAGAACACTAGACAGTACACTATACACAACAGTAGACAGAACACTATTCAGTACACTAGACAGAACACTATACAGAACACTAGACAGTACAGTAGACAGAACGTTAGACAGAACACTAGAAAGTAAACTAGACAGTACAGTAGACAGAACACTAGACAGTACAGTAGACAGAACACTAGACAGTACAGAAGACAGCAAACTAGACAGAACACTAGACAGAACACTATTCAGTACACTAGACAGAACACTAGACAGAACACTATACAGTACAGTAGACAGAGCACTATTCAGTACACTAGACAGAACACTATTCAGTACACTAGACAGAACACTATACAGAACACTAGACAGTACACAAGACAGTAAACTATACAGAACACTAGACAGTACACTAGACAGTACAGTAGACAGAACACTAGACAGTACACTAGACAGTACAGTAGACAGAACATTAGACAGAACACTAGACAGTACACTAGACAGTACACTATACAGAACACTAGACAGTACAGTAGATAGAACACTAGACAGAACACTAGACAGAACACTAGACAGTACACTAGACAGAACACTAGACAGAACACTATACAGAACACTAGACAGAACACTATTCGGTACACTAGACAGAACACTATACAGAACACTAGACAGTACAGTAGACAGAACGTTAGACAGAACACTATTCAGTACACTAGACAGTACACTATACAGAACACTAGACAGTACAGTAGACAGAACACTAGACAGTACAGTAGACAGAACACTAGACAGTACACTAGACAGTACACTAGACAGTACAGTAGACAGAACACTAGAAGGTACAGTAGACAGAACACTAGACAGAACACTAGACAGTACAGTAGACAGTACAGTAGACAGAACGTTAGACAGAACACTAGACAGTACAGTAGACAGAACACTAGACAGTACAGTAGACAGTACAGTAGACAGAACACTAGACAGAACACTAGACAGTACAGTAGACAGAACACTAGACAGAACACTAGACAGCACAGTAGACAGAACGTTAGACAGAACACTAGACAGTACACTAGACAGTACAGTAGAGAGAACACTAGACAGTACAGTAGACAGAACACTAGACAGTACAGTAGACAGAACACTAGACAGTACAGTAGACAGAACACTAGACAGTACAGTAGACAGAACACTAGACAGTACAGTAGACAGAACACTAGACAGTACAGTAGACAGTACACTAGACAGTACAGTAGACAGAACACTAGACAGTACAGTAGACAGAACACTAGACAGTACAGTAGACAGAACACTAGACAGAACACTAGACAGTACACTAGACAGAACACTAGACAGTACACTAGACAGAACACTAGACAGAAAACTAGACAGTACAGTAGACAGAACACTAGACAGAACACTAGACAGTACAGTAGACAGAACACTAGACAGTACAGTAGACAGAACACTAGACAGAACACTAGACAGAACACTAGAAGGTACAGTAGACAGAACACTAGACAGAACACTAGACAGTACAGTAGACAGAACGTTAGACAGAACACTAGACAGTACACTAGACAGTACAGTAGACAGAACACTAGACAGTACAGTAGACAGAACACTAGACAGTACAGTAGACAGAACACTAGACAGTACAGTAGACAGAGCACTAGACAGTACAGTAGACAGAACACTAGACAGTACACTAGACAGTACACTAGACAGTACACTATACAGAACACAGTACAGTAGACAGAACACTAGACAGAACACTATTCAGTACACTAGACAGTACACTATACAGAACACAGTACAGTAGACAGAACACTAGACAGTACAGTAGACAGAACACTAGACAGTACAGTAGACAGAACACTAGACAGTACAATAGACAGAAAACTAGACAGTACAGTAGACAGAACACTAGACAGAGCACTAGACAGTACAGCAGACAGAACACTAGACAGAACACTAGACAGTACACTAGACAGTACAGTAGACAGAACACTAGACAGTACAGTAGACAGAACACTAGACAGTACAGTAGACAGAACACTAGACAGTACAGTAGACTGAACACTAGACAGTACACTAGACAGAACACTAGACAGTACAGTAGACAGAACACTAGACAGAACACTAGACAGTACAGTAGACAGAACGTTAGACAGAACACTAGACAGAACCCTAGACAGTACAGTAGACAGAACACTAGACAGTACAGTAGACAGAACACTAGACAGTACAGTAGACAGAACACTAGACAGTACAGTAGACAGAACACTAGACAGTACAGTAGACAGAACACTAGACAGAACACTGGACAGTACACTAGACAGAACACTAGACAGTACACTAGACAGAACACTAGACAGAAAACTAGACAGTACACTAGACAGTACACTAGACAGAACATTAGACAGAACACTAGACAGAACACTAGACAGAACACTAGACAGAGCACTAGACAGTACACTAGACAGAACACTAGACAGAACACTAGACAGTACACTAGACAGAACACTAGACAGTACACTAGACAGAACACTAGACAGAAAACTAGACAGTACACTAGACAGTACTCTAGACAGAACATTAGACAGAACACTAGACAGAACACTAGACAGAACACTAGACAGAGCACTAGACAGTACACTAGACAGAACACTAGACAGAACACTAGACAGTACACTAGACAGAACACTAGACAGTACACTAGACAGAACACTAGACAGTACACTAGACAGTACACTAGACAGAACACTAGACAGAACACTAGACAGTACACTAGACAGAACACTAGACAGTACACTAGACAGAACACTAGACAGTACACTAGACAGAACACTATACAGAACACTAGACAGAACACTATTCAGTACACTAGACAGAACACTATTCAGTACACTAGACAGTACACTAGACACTACAGTAGACAGAACACTAGACAGAACACTAGACAGTACACTAGACAGTACACTAGACAGAACACTAGACAGTACACTAGACTGAACACTAGACAGTACACTAGACAGAACACTAGACAGAACACTAGACAGTACACTAGACAGTACACTAGACAGAACACTAGACAGATCACTAGACAGGACACTAGAGAGAACACTATACAGAACACTATACAGAACACTATTCAGTACACTAGACAGAACACTATACAGAACACTATACAGAACACTAGACAGAACACTAGACAGAAAACTAGACAGAACACTAGACAGTACACTAGACAGTACACTAGACAGAACACTTGACAGTACACTAGACAGTACAGTAGACAGAACACTATACAAAACACTAGACAGAACACTAGACAGAACACTAGACAGAACACTAGACAGTACACTAGACAGTACAGTAGACAGAACACTAGACAGAACACTAGACAGAACACTAGACAGAACACTAGACAGTACACTAGACAGAACACTAGACAGAACACTAGACAGTACACTAGACAGAACAATAGACAGTACAGTAGACAAAACACTATACAGAACTCTAGACAGAACACTAGACAGAACTCTAGACAGAACACTAGACAGTACACTAGACAGAACACTCGACAGAATACTAGACAGTACACTAGACAGAACACTAGACAGAACACTAGACAGAACACTAGACAGAGCTCTAGACAGAACACTAGACAGAACACTAGACAGAACACTAGACAGAACACTAGATAGTACACTAGACAGTACACTAGACAGAACACTAGACAGAACACTAGTCAGAACACTAGACAGTACACTAGACAGAACACTATACAGAACACTAGACAGTACACTAGACTGAACACTAGACAGTACACTAGACAGAACACTAGACAGAACACTAGACAGTACACTAGACAGTACACTAGACAGAACACTAGACAGATCACTAGACAGGACACTAGAGAGAACACTATACAGAACACTATACAGAACACTATTCAGTACACTAGACAGAACACTATACAGAACACTATACAGAACACTAGACAGAACACTAGACAGAACACCCCAGACAGAACACTAGACAGTACACTAGACAGTACACTAGACAGAACACTTGACAGTACACTAGACAGTACAGTAGACAGAACACTATACAAAACACTAGACAGAACACTAGACAGAACACTAGACAGAACACTAGACAGTACACTAGACAGTACAGTAGACAGAACACTAGACAGAACACTAGACAGAACACTAGACAGAACACTAGACAGTACACTAGACAGAACACTAGACAGAACACTAGACAGTACACTAGACAGAACAATAGACAGTACAGTAGACAAAACACTATACAGAACTCTAGACAGAACACTAGACAGAACTCTAGACAGAACACTAGACAGTACACTAGACAGAACACTCGACAGAATACTAGACAGTACACTAGACAGAACACTAGACAGAACACTAGACAGAACACTAGACAGAGCTCTAGACAGAACACTAGACAGAACACTAGACAGAACACTAGACAGAACACTAGATAGTACACTAGACAGTACACTAGACAGAACACTAGACAGAACACTAGTCAGAACACTAGACAGTACACTAGACAGAACACTATACAGAACACTAGACAGAACACCAGACAGTACACTAGACAGAACACTAGACAGAACACTAGACAGAACACTAGACAGAACACTAGACAGTACAATAGACAGATCACTAGACAGTATACTAGACAGAACACTAGACAGAACACTAGACAGAACACTAGACAGTACACTAGACAGAACACTAGACAGAACACTAGACAGTACACTAGACAGAACACTATACAGAACACTAGACAGAACACTATTCAGTACACTAGACAGAACACTATTCAGTACACTAGACAGTACACTAGACACTACAGTAGACAGAACACTAGACAGAACACTAGACAGAACACTAGACAGAGCTCTAGACAGAACACTAGACAGAACACTAGACAGAACACTAGACAGAACACTAGATAGTACACTAGACAGTACACTAGACAGAACACTAGACAGAACACTAGTCAGAACACTAGACAGTACACTAGACAGAACACTATACAGAACACTAGACAGTACACTAGACTGAACACTAGACAGTACACTAGACAGAACACTAGACAGAACACTAGACAGTACACTAGACAGTACACTAGACAGAACACTAGACAGATCACTAGACAGGACACTAGAGAGAACACTATACAGAACACTATACAGAACACTATTCAGTACACTAGACAGAACACTATACAGAACACTATACAGAACACTAGACAGAACACTAGACAGAACACTAGACAGAACACTAGACAGTACACTAGACAGTACACTAGACAGAACACTTGACAGTACACTAGACAGTACAGTAGACAGAACACTATACAAAACACTAGACAGAACACTAGACAGAACACTAGACAGAACACTAGACAGTACACTAGACAGTACAGTAGACAGAACACTAGACAGAACACTAGACAGAACACTAGACAGAACACTAGACAGTACACTAGACAGAACACTAGACAGAACACTAGACAGTACACTAGACAGAACAATAGACAGTACAGTAGACAAAACACTATACAGAACTCTAGACAGAACACTAGACAGAACTCTAGACAGAACACTAGACAGTACACTAGACAGAACACTCGACAGAATACTAGACAGTACACTAGACAGAACACTAGACAGAACACTAGACAGAACACTAGACAGAACACTAGACAGAACACTAGACAGAACACTAGACAGAACACTAGATAGTACACTAGACAGTACACTAGACAGAACACTAGACAGAACACTAGTCAGAACACTAGACAGTACACTAGACAGAACACTATACAGAACACTAGACAGAACACCAGACAGTACACTAGACAGAACACTAGACAGAACACTAGACAGAACACTAGACAGAACACTAGACAGTACAATAGACAGATCACTAGACAGTATACTAGACAGAACACTAGACAGAACACTAGACAGAACACTAGACAGTACACTAGACAGAACACTAGACAGAACACTAGACAGTACACTAGACAGAACACTATACAGAACACTAGACAGAACACTATTCAGTACACTAGACAGAACACTATTCAGTACACTAGACAGTACACTAGACACTACAGTAGACAGAACACTAGACAGAACACTAGACAGTACACTAGACAGTACACTAGACAGAACACTAGACAGTACACTAGACTGAACACTAGACAGTACACTAGACAGAACACTATACAGAACACTAGACAGTACACTAGACAGTACACTAGACAGAACACTAGACAGATCACTAGACAGGACACTAGAGAGAACACTAGACAGAACACTAGACAGAACACTAGACAGTACACTAGACAGAACACTATACAGAACACTATACAGAACACTAGACAGAACACTAGACAGAACTCTAGACAGAACACTAGACAGTACACTAGACAGTACACTAGACAGAACACTTGACAGTACACTAGACAGTACAGTAGACAGAACACTATACAAAACACTAGACAGAACACTAGACAGAACACTAGACAGTACACTAGACAGTACAGTAGACAGAACACTAGACAGAACACTAGACAGAAGACTAGACAGAACACTAGACAGTACACTAGACAGAACACTAGACAGAACACTAGACAGTACACTAGACAGAACAATAGACAGTACAGTAGACAAAACACTATACAGAACACTAGACAGAACACTAGACAGAACACTAGACAGAACACTAGACAGTACACTAGACAGTACACTAGACAGAACACTACACAGAATACTAGACAGTACACTAGACAGAACACTAGACAGAACACTAGACAGAGCTCTAGACAGAACACTAGACAGAACACTAGACAGAACACTAGACAGAACACTAGATAGTACACTAGACAGTACACTAGACAGAACACTAGACAGAACACTAGTCAGAACACTAGACAGTACACTAGACAGAACACTATACAGAACACTAGACAGAACACCAGACAGTACACTAGACAGAACACTAGACAGAACACTAGACAGAACACTAGACAGAACACTAGACAGTACAATAGACAGATCACTAGACAGTATACTAGACAGAACACTAGACAGAACACTAGACAGAACACTAGACAGTACACTAGACAGAACACTAGACAGAACACTATTCAGTACACTATACAGATCACTAGACAGAACACTATTCAGTACACTAGACAGAACACTAGACAGAACACTAGACAGAACACTAGACAGAACACTAGACAGTACACTATACAGAACACTATTCAGAACACTATTCAGTACACTAGACAGAACACTAGACAGTACACTATACACAACAGTAGACAGAACACTATTCAGTACACTAGACAGAACACTATACAGAACACTAGACAGTACAGTAGACAGAACGTTAGACAGAACACTAGAAAGTAAACTAGACAGTACAGTAGACAGAACACTAGACAGTACAGTAGACAGAACACTAGACAGTACAGAAGACAGCAAACTAGACAGAACACTAGACAGAACACTATTCAGTACACTAGACAGAACACTAGACAGAACACTATACAGTACAGTAGACAGAGCACTATTCAGTACACTAGACAGAACACTATTCAGTACACTAGACAGAACACTATACAGAACACTAGACAGTACACAAGACAGTAAACTATACAGAACACTAGACAGTACACTAGACAGTACAGTAGACAGAACACTAGACAGTACACTAGACAGTACAGTAGACAGAACATTAGACAGAACACTAGACAGTACACTAGACAGTACACTATACAGAACACTAGACAGTACAGTAGATAGAACACTAGACAGAACACTAGACAGAACACTAGACAGTACACTAGACAGAACACTAGACAGTACACTAGACAGTACACTAGACAGAACACTAGACAGTACACTAGACAGAACACTAGACAGAACACTAGACAGAACACTAGACAGAACACTATTCAGTACACTATTCAGTAAATTAGACAGAACAATAGACAGAACACTAGACAGTACACTAGACAGTACACTAGACAGAACACTAGACAGTACACTAGACAGAACACTAGACAGAACACTAGACAGAACACTAGACAGAACACTATTCAGTACACTAGACAGGACACTAGAAAGAACACTATTCAGTACAGTAGACAGAACACTATACAGAACACTAGAAAGTACACTAGACAGCACAGTAGACAGTACACTAGACAGAACACTAGACAGTACACTATACAGAACACTATTCAGTAAATCAGACAGAACAATAGACAGTACACTAGACAGTACACTAGACAGAACACTAGACAGTACACTAGACAGTACACTAGACAGAACACTAGACAGAACACTAGACAGAACACTAGACAGAACACTATTCAGTACACTAGACAGGACACTAGAAAGAACACTATTCAGTACAGTAGACAGAACACTATACAGAACACTAGACAGTACACTAGACAGCACAGTAGACAGTACACTAGACAGAACACTAGACAGTACACTATACAGAACACTATTCAGTAAATTAGACAGAACAATAGACAGAACACTAGACAGTACACTAGACAGTACACTAGACAGTACACTAGACAGTACAGTAGACAGAACACTAGACAGTACACTAGACAGTACAGTAGACAGAACGTTAGACAGAACACTAGACAGTACACTAGACAGTACACTAGACAGTACAGTAGACAGAACACTAGACAGTGCACTAGTCAGTACAGTAAACAGAACGTTAGACAGAACACTATACAGAACACTAGACAGTACACTAGACAGTACACTAGACAGTACAGTGGACAGAACACTAGACAGTAAACTAGACAGTACAGTAGACAGAACACTAGACAGAACACTAGACAGAACACTAGACAGTACACTAGACAGTACACTAGACAGTACAGTAGACAGTACACTAGACAGAACACTAGACAGAACACTAGACAGAACACTATACAGAACACTAGACAGAACACTAGACAGAACACTATACAGAACACTAGACAGAACACTATTCAGTACACTATACAGAACACTAGACAGAACACTATTCAGTACACTAGACAGAACACTATACAGAACACTAGACAGAACACTATACAGAACAATAGACAGAACACTAGACAGAACACTAGACAGAACACTAGACAGAACACTATTCAGTACACTAGACAGAAAACTATACAGAACACTAGACAGTACACTAGACAGTACAGTAGACAGAACACTAGACAGAACACTAGACAGTACACTAGATAGTACAGTATACAGAACACTATACAGAACACTATTCAGTACACTAGACAGTACAGTAGACAGTACAGTAGACAGAAAACTAGACAGTACACTAGACAGAACACTAGAGAGAACACTAGACAGAACACTAGACAGTACACTAGACAGTACAGTAGACAGAACACTAGACAGTACACTAGACAGTACACTAGACAGTACAGTAGACAGAACACTAGACAGTACACTAGACAGAACACTAGACAGTACACTAGACAGTACAGTAGACAGTATAGTAGACAGTACACTAGACAGTACATTAGACAGTACACTAGACAGTAAGGTAGACAGAACACTAGACAGAACACTAGACAGTACACTAGACAGTACAGTAGACAGAACACTAGACAGCACACTAGACAGTACACTAGACAGAACACTAGACAGAACACTAGACAGTACACTAGACAGAACACTAGACAGAACACTAGACAGTACACTAGACAGTACAGTAGACAGAACACTAGACAGAACACTAGACAGTACACTAGACAGTACACTAGACAGTACACTAGACAGTCCAGTAGACAGAACACTAGACAGAACACTAGACAGTACACTAGACAGAACACTAGACAGAACACTAGACAGTACACTAGACAGTACACTAGACAGAACACTAGACAGAACACTAGACAGTACACTAGACAGTACACTAGACAGTACAGTAGACAGTACACTAGACAGAACACTAGACAGAACACTAGACAGAACACTAGACAGTACACTAGACAGTACACTATACAGTACACTATACAGTACACTAGACAGTACACTAGACAGAACACTAGACAGAACACTAGACAGTACAATAGACAGTACAGTAGACAGAACACTAGACAGTACACTAGACAGAACACTAGACAGAACACTAGACAGTACACTAGACAGAACACTAGACAGTACACTAGACAGTACAGTAGACAGTATAGTAGACAGTACACTAGACAGTACACTAGACAGTACACTAGACAGTACGGTAGACAGAACACTAGACAGAACACTAGACAGTACACTAGACAGTACAGTAGACAGAACACTAGACAGCACACTAGACAGTACACTAGACAGTACAGTAGACAGAACACTAGACAGAACACTAGACAGTACACTAGACAGTACACTAGACAGTACACTAGACAGTATACTAGACAGAACACTAGACAGAACACTAGACAGTACACTAGACAGAACACTACACAGAACACTAGACAGTACACTAGACAGTACACTAGACAGAACACTAGACAGAACACTAGACAGTACACTAGACAGTACACTAGACACTACACTAGACAGTACAGTAGACAGAACACTAGACAGAACACTAGACAGTACACTAGACAGTACAGTAGACAGTACACTAGACAGAACACTAGACAGAACACTAGACAGAACACTAGACAGAACACTAGACAGAACACTAGACAGTACACTATACAGTACACTAGACAGTACAGTAGACAGAACACTAGACAGAACACTAGACAGAACACTAGACAGAACACTAGACAGAACACTAGACAGTACACTATACAGTACACTAGACAGTACACTAGACAGTACAGTAGACAGAACACTAGACAGTACACTAGACAGAACACTAGACAGAACACTAGACAGAACACTAGACAGAACACTATACAGTACACTAGACAGTACACTATACAGTACACTAGACAGTACACTAGACAGTACAGTAGACAGTACACTCTGTTGTCACCTCTAAGACCATGTGTTACTTGATGTTGTGTATCAGTGCATCTTGGTGTAACATGTATTGTACTATAGGTGGTTTTAGATTCAGTTTTATAAAGAATCATTATTGTAATGGATCAGACTAATTACCATTTGTTAGTGACATCTAATGACCCTTGTCCCTGCCTAGGTCTCTATAGCTACAGTAGGGCTCTATGGCTACAGTAGGGCTCTATGGCTACAGTAGGGCTCTATAGCTACAGTAGGGCTCTATGGCTACAGTAGGGCTCTATGGCTACAGTAGGGCTCTATAGCTACAGTAGGGCTCTATGGCTACAGTAGGGCTCTATGGCTACAGTAGGGCTCTATGGCTACAGTAGGGCTCTATAGCTACAGTAGGGCTCTATGGCTACAGTAGGGCTCTATGGCTACAGTAGGGCTCTATGGCTACAGTAGGGGTCTATGGCTACAGTAGGGGTCTATGGCTACAGTAGGGTTCAATAGCTGCAGTAGGGCTCAATAGCTGCAGCAGGGCTCTATGGCTACAGTAGGGCTCAATAGCTGCAGTAGGGCTCTATAGCTACAGTAGGGCTCTATAGCTACAGTAGGTCTCTATAGCTACAGTACATCTCTATAGCTACAGTAGGGCTCTATAGCTACAGTAAGGCTATATGGCTACAGTAGGTCTCAAGCTACAGTAGGGCTCTATGGCTACAGTAGGGCTCTATGGCTACAGTAGGTCTCTATGGCTACAGTAGGTCTCTATAGCTACAGTAGGTCTCTATAGCTACAGTAGGGCTCTATAGCTACAGTAGGGCTCTATAGCTAGAGTAGGGCTCTAAGGCTACAGTAGGGCTCAATGGCTACAGTAGATCTCTATAGCTACAGTAGGTCTCTATGGCTACAGTACGTCTCTATAGCTATAGTATGGCTCTATAGCTACAGTATGACTCTATAGCTACAGTAGGGCTCTATGGCTACAGTAGGGCTCTATGGCTACAGTAGGGCTCTATAGCTACAGTAGGGCTCTATAGCTACAGTAGGGCTCTATAGCTACAGTAGGGCTCTAAGGCTACAGTAGGGCTCTATAGCTACAGTAGGGCTCTAAGGCTACAGTAGGGCTCTATGGCTACAGTAGGGCTCTATGGCTACATATGGCTCTATGGCTACAGTAGGTCTCTATAGCTACAGTATGGCTCTATGGCTACAGTAGGTCTCTATAGCTACAGTAGGGATCTATGGCTACATTAGGGCTCTATGGCTACAGTAGGTCTATATGGCTACATATGGCTCTATGGCTACAGTAGGTCTCTATAGCTACAGTATGGCTCTATAGCTACAGTAGGTCTCTATAGCTACAGTAGGGCTCTATAGCTACAGTAGGGCTCTAAGGCTACAGTAGGGCTCTATGGCTACAGTAGGGCTCTATGGCTACATATGGCTCTATGGCTACAGTAGGTCTCTATGGCTACAGTATGGCTCTATGGCTACAGTAGGTCTCTATAGCTACAGTAGGGTTCTATGGCTACAGTACGTCTCTATAGCTACAGTAGGGCTCTATGGCTACAGTACGTCTCTATAGCTACAGTATGACTCTATAGCTACAGTACGGCTCTATAGCTACAGTAGGGCTCTATAGCTACAGTATGACTCTATAGCTATAGTAGGTCTCTATGGCTACAGTACGTCTCTATAGCTACAGTATGACTCTATAGCTACAGTAGGGCTCTATAGCTACAGTATGACTCTATAGCTACAGTAGGTCTCTATAGCTACAGTATGACTCTATAGCTACAGTATGACTCTACAGCTACAGTAGGTCTCTATGGCTACAGTAGGTCTCTATAGCTACAGTATGACTCTATAGCTACAGTAGGGTTCTATGGCTACAGTATGACTCTATAGCTACAGTAGGTCTCTATAGCTACAGTATGACTCTATAGCTACAGTATGACTCTATAGCTACAGTAGGTCTCTATGGCTACAGTAGGTCTCTATAGCTACAGTATGACTCTATAGCTACAGTAGGTCTCTATAGCTACAGTGGGGCTCTATGGCTACAGTAGGGCTATATGGCTACATATGGCTCTATGGCTACAGTAGGTCTCTATAGCTACAGTACGTCTCTATAGCTACAGTATGACTCTATAGCTACAGTAGGGTTCTATGGCTACAGTAGGTCTCTATAGCTACAGTATGACTCTATAGCTACAGTATGACTCTATAGCTACAGTAGGTCTCTATGGCTACAGTAGGGCTCAATAGCTGCAGTAGGGCTCAATAGCTGCAGTAGGGCTCTATGGCTACAGTAGGGCTCAATAGCTGCAGTAGGGCTCTATAGCTACAGTAGGTCTCTATAGCTACAGTAGGTCTCTATAGCTACAGTACATCTCTATAGCTACAGTAGGGCTCTATAGCTACAGTAAGGCTATATGGCTACAGTAGGTCTCAAGCTACAGTAAGTCTCTAAGGCTACAGTAGGTCTCTATAGCTACAGTAGGTGTCTATAGCTACAGTAGGGCTCTATGGCTACAGTAGGGCTCTATGGCTACAGTAGGTCTCTATGGCTACAGTAGGTCTCTATAGCTACAGTAGGTCTCTATAGCTACAGTAGGACTCTATAGCTACAGTAGGGCTCTATAGCTACAGTAGGGCTCTATAGCTAGAGTAGGGCTCTAAGGCTACAGTAGGGCTCAATGGCTACAGTAGATCTCTATAGCTACAGTAGGTCTCTATGGCTACAGTACGTCTATATAGCTACAGTATGGCTCTATAGCTACAGTATGACTCTATAGCTACAGTAGGGCTCTATGGCTACAGTAGGGCTCTATGGCTACAGTAGGGCTCTATAGCTACAGTAGGGCTCTATAGCTACAGTAGGGCTCTATAGCTACAGTAGGGCTCTAAGGCTACAGTAGGGCTCTATAGCTACAGTAGGGCTCTAAGGCTACAGTAGGGCTCTATGGCTACAGTAGGGCTATATGGCTACAGTATGGCTCTATGGCTACAGTAGGTCTCTATAGCTACAGTATGGCTCTATGGCTACATTAGGTATCTATTGCTACAGTAGGGCTCTATGGCTACATTAGGGCTCTATGGCTACAGTAGGTCTATATGGCTACATATGGCTCTATGGCTACAGTAGGTCTCTATAGCTACAGTATGGCTCTATGGCTACAGTAGGTCTCTATAGCTACAGTAGGGCTCTATAGCTACAGTAGGGCTCTAAGGCTACAGTAGGGCTCTATGGCTACAGTAGGGCTCTATGGCTACATATGGCTCTATGGCTACAGTAGGTCTCTATAGCTACAGTATGGCTCTATGGCTACAGTAGGTCTCTATAGCTACAGTAGGGCTCTATGGCTACAGTACGTCTCTATAGCTACAGTAGGGCTCTATGGCTACAGTAGGGCTATATGGCTACAGTATGGCTCTATGGCTACAGTAGGTCTCTATAGCTACAGTATGGCTCTATGGCTACAGTAGGTATCTATAGCTACAGTAGGGCTCTATGGCTACATTAGGGCTCTATGGCTACAGTAGGTCTATATGGCTACATATGGCTCTATGGCTACAGTAGGTCTCTATAGCTACAGTATGGCTCTATGGCTACAGTAGGTCTCTATAGCTACAGTAGGGGTCTATAGCTACAGTAGGGCTCTAAGGCTACAGTAGGGCTCTATGGCTACAGTAGGGCTCTATGGCTACATATGGCTCTATGGCTACAGTAGGTCTCTATAGCTACAGTATGGCTCTATGGCTACAGTAGGTCTCTATAGCTACAGTATGACTTTATAGCTACAGTACGGCTCTATAGCTACAGTATGGCTCTATAGCTACAGTATGACTCTATAGCTACAGTAGGTCTCTATGGCTACAGTACGTCTCTATGGCTACAGTATGACTCTATAGCTACAGTAGGGCTCTATAGCTACAGTATGACTCTATAGCTACAGTAGGTCTCTATAGCTACAGTATGACTCTATAGCTACAGTATGACTCTATAGCTACAGTAGGTCTCTATGGCTACAGTAGGTCTCTATAGCTACAGTATGACTCTATAGCTACAGTAGGGTTCTATGGCTACAGTATGACTCTATAGCTACAGTAGGTCTCTATAGCTACAGTATGACTCTATAGCTACAGTATGACTCTATAGCTACAGTAGGTCTCTATGGCTACAGTAGGTCTCTATAGCTACAGTATGACTCTATAGCTACAGTAGGTCTCTATAGCTACAGTGGGGCTCTATGGCTACAGTAGGGCTATATGGCTACATATGGCTCTATGGCTACAGTAGGTCTCTATAGCTACAGTAGGGCTCTATGGCTACAGTACGTCTCTATAGCTACAGTACGTCTCTATAGCTACAGTATGACTCTATAGCTATAGTAGGGTTCTGTGGCTACAGTAGGTCTCTATAGCTACAGTATGACTCTATAGCTACAGTATGACTCTATAGCTGCAGTAGGTCTCTATGGCTACAGTAGGTCTCTATAGCTACAGTATGGCTCTATAGCTACAGTAGGGTTCTATGGCTACAGTATGACTCTATAGCTACAGTAGGTCTCTATAGCTACAGTATGACTCTATAGCTACAGTGTGACTCTATAGCTACAGTAGGTCTCTATGGCTACAGTAGGTCTCTATAGCTACAGTATGACTCTATAGCTACAGTAGGTCTCTATAGCTACAGTGGGGCTCTATGGCTACAGTAGGTCTCTATAGCTACAGTATGACTCTATAGCTACAGTAGGGTTATATGGCTACAGTATGACTCTATAGCTACAGTAGGGTTCTATGGCTACAGTATGGCTCTATGGCTACAGTAGGTCTCTATAGCTACAGTATGGCTCTATGGCTACAGTACGTCTCTATAGGTACAGTATGGCTCTATGGCTACAGTACGTCTCTATAGCTACAGTATGACTCTATAGCTACAGTAGGGTTCTATGGCTACAGTATGACTCTATAGCTACAGTAGGGTTCTATGGCTACTGTAGCCTTCCCCCATACCCCATAGGACAAACTACAAGTGTGAATGGAAGAAGCACAGACATACTGTACACTTTTCTCTTTAACCAGCATAATCTATTAATAAGATATCTATTTTCATGTTGAATAAAGTATGTACGTTATTGAGGATAATTCAGTCCATTGACGATATTGTTTTCTTTCTCATCAATAACGTAAAACTTCTTGTCCCCAGCACACGCTGATAGTGAGACCATATCTCAGCCTTGTCTGTCTCATTAGATCGGTGTTTGATAAGCCGCTTTCTCTTGTTCATCAACACATAGAGATCAAACATGGCCATGCATTGGGGATTTCTGATAATTGAGTTATTAATTTTCTTATATCATGGCCATCTTCAAATGTTCTACTATAAGTATGTGGAGGCTAGTGTTAGACACATGGGACTGATATAGTAGATAGCAGAAGTCATAGTAGTAGCAGTTGTAGTATTAGCAGCAGAAGTAGTAGTAGTTGTAGCAGTAGCAGTAGTAGCAGTAGCAGAAGCAGCATGTGGTAGCAGTAGCACTAGCAGTAGAAGTAGAAGTAGTAGCAGCAGTAGCAGTAGCAGTAGCAGTAGTAGCAGTAGCAGTAGTAAAATACAGTAGTAGTATTAGTAGTAGTACAATACATTATTTTTATTATTATTATTAGTAGTAGTCGTAGAAGTAGCAGCAGTAGTAGTAGAGTAGTAGTAGTAGCAGTAGTAGTAGTATCAGTAATAGAAGTAGTACAATAGATTAGTAGTTGTAGCAGTAGTAGAAGTAGTAGAAGTAGTAGCAGTAGTTGTAGCAGTAGTAGCAGTAGCAGCAGCAGTAGTAGTAGCAGTAGCAGTAGTAGCAGTAGCAGTAGCAGTAGCAGCAGTAGTAGCAGCAGTAGCAGTAGCAGTAGCAGTAGTAGTAGCAGTAGCAGTAGTAGCAGTAGCAGTAGCAGTAGCAGTAGCAGCAGTAGCAGTAGCAGTAGCAGTAGTAGTAGCAGTAGCAGTAGCAGTAGTAGTAGTAGTAGTAGTAATAGTAGCAATAGTAGAAGTAGTACAATAGTAGAAGTAGTACAATACAGTATTATTAGTAGTAGCAGTAGTTGTAGTAGTATGATAACCATCGTCATTGTGAGTGGGCCCCGGCATGACAACACAACCCTCTCGGTCTGAAGGTGTTATCCAGTAACGAGCGTGCACAGCCGCAGGAAGTAATATTTGAATGAAAGTAACGCACAGGACCTTTACTAGTCCTGTATTAGCGGACCGACCGATATCTGTGGCACGGGCAATTTTCCTCCGCATCGACAACAAATTCTCTGCAACCCCACCCCCAAACATCTTCCCGCTGCTGTGCTAGCGTGTGAATGTGTGTGGATTTGTGGATTTCAAGCTAGGCAGAAAAGTGGGCTGAAGACTGATATAATTGTCAAATTCCCCCTTCTGATCTGCTCTTCCCACATCTGGGGCTTAACTGTTTCACTCGGCTACCTGTGCTTAATCATTCACTGTATATGTCATGTCCTGATAAACAAGCATGCTTTCTCCCATTAAACATGTGGGATTATACCATAGATATATATGTTATTAACAATGTAACCCTTTTCTAACACAGCTACACATGTTGGATCTTAATTTGATGCCCTTTTTGCAGGAGAACCTTAAAACTAAGTAGCATATTTGAGGTTTAAAAATGTCAGACTTGATCTTCTCTCCGAAAAAATGACCAAACCCCGACAAAAATGTCCATGAATTA
>NW_026600497.1:159582-224150 GCF_029448725.1 Salvelinus fontinalis
ATCAGTCCTGGTCCTTTATTGGTCCTCTGTTATGAGCCTAGTCCAGCCTGGAACATAGAGAGACAGAGTTGTTGTTTCTGTCTGGGCTGGTTTTGGGTGGCGCAGCATCGGTTGCTATAGTAGGCTGTGAATCTGTAGCTCAAAAAACTGGACAAGAAGTTCTGTCAAAGAACAAAATAGGGGAGGCATTGTTATAGAGCAGCTGTAATGCAAGCAAAAACCAGTGTTGAATAAGCTAGTCTGGAAATATGGTTACCAAGCCACCAATTACTTACACTGGATAAGGTTAATCTATACAAAAGCTAAATTTAAGAAAAATATAATTTACTTAACTAGAGTTACTTTTAAAAAGTAGTTCACAATGTCCAAACTACTTCATGTTAAATCTGGAATGTCATAGACTACAAATTGCAAGATCAGATCACTCTGGAGTCAGATGTTAAATGAAAGCGTAATTTAGCCTACTAACCCTTTACACATGTGGAAATTGGCCGATATGGATAGGGCTAAACTGAAATGTTTCTTACAGAAGAAATATGAAAGGAATATGTTTAACCATGGTACTGTAGCAATTGAAAGGGAAGAGTTTAGAGATAATGGGGAAATAATTCGACCAAAGATGAGGACACAACAGTTCACCTGGCACAAGACTGAATCCAAACGTTACACTGTTGATTTCATGTGCATTTTACATTTACCGTACTTTTCGCCGCATTTGTTAATAACGAAATCTAAAAATCCTCCGGATAAGGATACATTCAGTAAAGTGACAAAAATATTCCTGAAAAAATGTGGGGTGGGTGCAAGATGAGACAAAAATGACAAGGGTTTGAGTAAGAGGACTTAACTGGTGTCTCCAAGTGAACACACCTGTCTTCTCCAAAGTTTTCACAGTTCCTAAGCAATTTCAATGCCCTTTTTTTTTTAAATAACTTTTTTGAGTTTTCTGCTGTGCCATTGAGGAACTAAAGCTAGCAAACTTGTAGTTGTTTTGTTTCTTCACATTTGAACAATTATCTTCACATTAAACACACACAGGCTCATTCTGTTCAGAACAACTTAGACAACGTGTCATCTTGTAACTCTACATCAAACATGATGATCATAAACATGGACACGTATACGATATAGTATATATAGACCCTACAAATGACATGAGTTTAAGGTTATAGAGATGTGAAGTGCACATTTGGACTCACAGGTGTTTGGCTTGCTTGTATGACGTCAACGCGGTATTTATTATAATCCTCAACGTTTCGTCTTTCAAAATACATAGAGTCCTCTTAATTGCCCAATTCCCAGGAGGGTATACAGGTATGAGTGTAAAGGGCCACATGCAAAACTCTGTTTCAAGTGATAATGGAAATTCTTGCCTACTTCACACACGTATGTTATTTTATTGTTTAAAATAAGTATTGTGGAGTTCCAACAGCTAGCTACACTGCCATTAACAACAACAAATAATGGTGAGGTGGGGTCTGTGCCTTACTTACAGTAAGTAATGGCACTGTCCTTGTAATATGACAAAGACACACGATGATCTCTCATACTGTCCTGTATGTCTCACTCTGGACTTGGCCCAAAGCACTATGGGACAGTGTTGAGAGTGAGAACCAGACTCAGCAGCACTTCCTTCCCCTCCTCACCTCTCCTCTCCTCCTTTCCTCCCTCCTCCCTCCTCTGTTTGTCCTTAAAAACTCATCAGGCTGTGCTCTGTGCTCAGCCAGCGATAAGGGGCTCCTGGGCTCCTCACACCTGGGCTGGCTAGCGTGTCGTATCACCCCTAATTACATTAGCCTAATCACCTCCAGATCACTTCACCTCCACGCCGACCCCGCCACGACCCCGTGACCCGGCCAGGAAACCCGTTCAGGGGTAAATTTTAAACTTATCTCCCCTGTAAGCAGACCCCGCCCACAGACGCACTAGGAAAAACAGTGGGTAGGCGGATATGAAGGGATTCCTTTGGGATTTGCTTAAGATGACTGTTGTCTTATGACCCTGGTGTATGGAGTGACACTGTTTGAACTCTTCACACATAATCTAAAGTTGACATAACATTGTCATGGTAGAGCATGGCCATTTATGCTGACATGCACTTCAGATATTAGACGTTATCCCAATTATGAGGCACAATGCAATGACAATATAATGTCCCAGGAATACATGTAAGGTGTCAAATCTACAATTTTGTTATGTGGCCATATGGTTATAACACAGCTGTCCCTCATTCGGAGCTCCTTCTCTCTCTCTCTCTCTCTCTCTCTCTCTCTCTCTCTCTCTCTCTCTCTCTCCTCTCTCTCTTCTCTCTTCTCTCTCTCTCTCTCTCTCTCTCTCTCTCTCTCTCTCTCTCTCTCTCTCTCTCTCTCTCTCTCTCTCTCTCTCTCTCTCTCTCTCTCTCTCTCTCTCTCTCTCTCTCTCTCTCTCTCTCTCTCTCTCTCTCTCTCTCTCTCTCTCTCTCTCTCTCGCCCCGCCCTCTCTCTCTCTTCCTCTCCCCCTTCTCTCTCTCTCTCTCTCTCTCTCGCGCCCCTCCCTCTCTCTCTCTTCCTCTCCCCCTTCTCTCTCTCTCTCTTTCTTTCTCTCTCCCCCCCCTCCCTCTCTCTCTCTCTCTCTCTCTCGCCCCGCCCTCTCTCTCTCTTCCTCTCCCCCTTCTCTCTCTCTCTCTCTCTCTCTCGCCCCCCCCTCCCTCTCTCTCTCTTCCTCTCCCCCTTCTCTCTCTCTCTCTCTCTCCCTCTCTCGCCCGCTCCCTCTCTCTCTCTTCCTCTCCCCCTTCTCTCTCTCTTTCTTTCTCTCCCCCCCCTCTCTCTCTCTCTCTCTCTCTCTCGCCCCGCCCTCTCTCTCTCTTCCTCTCCCCCTTCTCTCTCTCTTTCTTTCTCTCTCCCCCCCTCCCTCTCTCTCTCTCTCTCTCGCCCCGCCCTCCTCTCTCTCTTCCTCTCCCCCTTCTCTCTCTCTCTCTCTCTCTCTCGCCCCCCTCCCTCTCTCTCTCTTCCTCTCCCCGTTCTCTCCCTCTCTCTCTCTTCCTCTCCCCCTTCTCTCTCTCTCTCTTTCTTTCTCTCCCCCCCCCTCCCCTCTCTCTCTCTCTCTCTCTCTCTCTCGCCCCGCCCTCTCTCTCTCTTCCTCTCCCCCTTCTCTCTCTCTCTCTTTCTTTCTCTCTCCCCCTTCTCTCTCTCCCTCTCTCTCTCTCTCGCCCCCCCCTCCCTCTCTCTCTCTTCCTCTCCCCCTTCTCTCTCTCTCTCTCTCTCTCTCTCGCCCCCCCCTCCCTCTCTCTCTCTTCCTCTCCCCCTTCTCTCTCTCTCTCTCTCTCTCTCTCGCCCCCCCTCCCTCTCTCTCTCTTTCCTCTCCCCCTTCTCTCTCTCTTTCTTTCTCTCCCCCCCCTCTCTCTCTCTCGCCCCCCCGCCCTCTCTCTCTCTTCCTCTCCCCCTTCTCTCTCCCTCTCTCTCTCTTCCTCTCGCCCCCCTCCCTCTCTCTCTCTTCCTCTCGCCCCCCTCCCTCTCTCTCTCTTCCTCTCCCCCTTCTCTCTCTCTCTCTTTCTTTCTCTCCCCCCCCCTCTCTCTCTCTCGCCCCCCCCGCCCTCTCTCTCTCTTCCTCTCCCCCTTCTCTCTCCCTCTCTTCTTCTTCCTCTCGCCCCCCTCCCTCTCTCTCTCTTCCTCTCGCCCCCCCTCCCATCTCTCTCTCTCTTCCTCTCCCCCTTCTCTCTCTCTCTCTTTCTTTCTCTCTCCCCCCCTCCCTCTCTCTCTCTCTCTCTTTCTTTCTCTCTCCCCCCCTCCCTCTCTCTCTCTCTCTCTCTTTCTTTCTCTCTCCCCCTTCTCTCTCTCTCTCTCTCTCTTTCTTTCTCTCCTCCCCCTTCTCTCTCTCTCTCTCTTTCTTTCTCTCTCCCCCTTCTTCTCTCTCTCTCTCTTCCTCCTCTCCCCCTTCTCTCTCTCTCTCTCTCTCTTCCTCTCCCCCTTCTCTCTCTCTCTCTCTCTCTCTCTCTCTCTCTCTCTCTCTCTCTCTCTCTCTCTCTCTCTCTCTCTCTCTCTCTCTCTCTCTCTCTCTCTCTCTCTCTCTCTTATTCAACCCATCAGTCTATATTCCCATCCTCATGTAAAGCACAGTGATGTTGGGCCCTCTCTTTGCTATCTGAGTTAACTAAGGGCCTTCCTGCCCATACAGAACAGAGTATCACAGCCCAGCTAAATGACCCAACCAGTCAGCTGATTTGTGCTGTCCTTGCCAAAGCATCGTGTGGACAAGGCTTGCCAACCAAACACCACACAAAGTACTGTTGCTACCCCAGCCTATGGGACCGCTACTCATCAGGTCAAAATACAGCGCAGTGCCCCTCTCTCAACCTCCCTCTCCTCCCCTCCTTCCTCTCTCCCTCTTTCCCCTGTCTCTCTCTGTTCTGTTTCAGTGTTGGTGTGAGGGGTCAGAGTGAGGTTAGTCAAATACAGTGGGCTTAGCCTCCCAACACTGTCCATTAACTACAAAAACATGTGTGAGGGGAGCCTTGATCGACAGCGCCCTGCTCTGGTAGCCATTGTGTTTCTCAGTGCACATTCGCTACAACGCCTAATGTTGAATGCAGCATGTTGTAACTCCTATGAATTGTTTTCACAGTTGCTTCCTTTGGCTATTCAATTGAGCCAAGTCAGTGGTACCTATCAATGACCTGAGCCCCCTATGAGTCTGGTCATAAAAGATGCATAGAGCCAGGCGTTAGTGACTACTACCAAGCTTCTACCTGCTGTTGTTTTCCTCTGAGCTACAGCTATATGGGATACCTCCTAGTACTGTATGTTCTAAAACTGTTCTCCTGGGGAACAACTCCCTTAGGTAGCAGTCTGTGATTCCCAGATGTCCAGGATGTAATATAGTCCCTGCTGCCACATAGTTGCCCAAACATCATTCTTCTGTTTTCTACTACTATACTGAGAGACAAACAAATGTGTCTCTCTAGTAGAGGAAAAACATTGCTTCTGTTGAATTGAGAGATGAATGGATCTCTACACTTCCTTCCCTCAATGTATCTCTCTGTCCTCCCTTCAACCTTTCTCTCTGTCCTCTGCACCCCTCTCCCCCCTTCCCCTCTCTCTATGTGCAGTCAGACATGCCTTGCTCCCCAGACTGTCCGCACTTCCGATCTCTCTAATGTTGTTCAGTCATAATAAATCGGGCCCTGACTTTCTAAAGCAAACAATGCTGTGGGGACTGAGTCCTCCAATAACACTTTGTCAGTTCCAATCAGGCCTGAAATATGACTCAACTGTCTCTGCCTTTCCCAGCCCAGCCTCCCCTGCCCCCACTTCCTCTCTCTATCCATGTAGGCCTCTATCCCCCTCTCTGCCTGTCTCTCTTTCGCTTTCTCTCTCTCTGGCTGTCTCTCATCTCTCTCACCCTCCACCTCTCTTCCTGTCTCTCTCTCTCTCACCCTCTCTCTGTCTTTCTCTCTTTCTCTCTGTCTGTCTCTCTCTACCTCATCTCACTTCTCCATCCATATCAATAATACTATTTATGATGTTGGACATCATAATACCAAAGAATCCTTCAGCCTCAGTTGTGACACTCTTTCAGGGAAATGAACCATATATTCTCATTTGACTACAACCAAACCATCAAAAGGACTATATTTCAATTGAACTCCTCTTCTTAGAACCAGTTGAATGTTGTTCCTTATGTGTTGCACCTTGATGACTTGTTGTGTTAGCCTATGGCTAGTCTAATCAGTAGTACCACTCCCCCCACTCCAACACTGAGGGAAACATCAGCAGCGCTGCCCGGTCGACCGCGGTGCGAGCGTGTTCTCTTCACGGTTGATTAGCGTTGATCAGAAGCAGGAAAGACCACCTCAAAGAGAAAACTGCCCTGACTTCAAAGTTTAGTCAAACAGACTCATTGTCCCCGTGTGTGCATTTCCTCCCTCAAACTTAATAAAGCATGACCCCAAATACCCCTGCAAACACACACACACACACACACACACACACACACACACACACACACACACACACACACACACACACACACACACACACACACACACACACACACACACACACACACACACACACACACACACACACACACACACACACACACACACACACACACACACACACACACACATACTTATAGAGATGTGTAATGAGCTTCTGGTTGTGAATATCATTTGAGTATGATTGACTTGAAGCAATGAAGTGTAACACTCGTTCTTGTCAGACCCCACTGCTGTTTGTGTCTGTGATGGTGTTCACCCTACAGTTTATCACCTCGTCTTAGTGTTGAAAAACCAAACTTTACTCTGGAGAGAAATAATCACTGCCTTCTGGGAAATGATATGACTCTTTCACATTGGTGATGTTAGGATTTACATCTTTGTGGGGCAAACGCAACAACATTATATAGTATCCCCTCCTCATGGTTACAGACCCAACAACATTATATAGTATCCCCTCCTCATGGATACAGACCCAACAACATTATATAGTATCCCCTCCTCATGGTTACAGACCCAACAACATTATATAGTATCCCCTCCTCATGGTTACAGACCCAACAACATTATATAGTATCCCCTCCTCATGGTTACAGACCCAACAACATTATATAGTATCCCCTCCTCATGGTTACAGACCCAACAACATTATACAGTATCCCCTCCTCATGGTTACAGACCCAACAACATTATATAGTATCCCCTCCTAATGGTTACAGACCCAACAACATTATATAGTATCCCCTCCTCATGGTTACAGACCCAACAACATTATATAGTATCCCCTCCTCATGGTTACAGACCCAACAACATTATATAGTATCCCCTCCTCATGGTTACAGACCCAACAACATTATATAGTATCCCCTCCTCATGGTTACAGACCCAACAACATTATATAGTATCCCCTCCTCATGGTTACAGACCCAACAACATTATATAGTGTCCTCTCCTCATAGTTACAGACCCAACAACATTATATAGTATCCCTCCTCATGGTTATAGACCCAACAACATTATATAGTATCCCCTCCTAATGGTTACAGACCCAACAACATTGTATAGTATCCCTTCCTCATGGTTACAGACCCGACAACATTATATAGTATCCCCTCCTCATGGTTACAGACCCGACAACATTATATAGTATCCCCTCCTCATGGTTACAGACCCAACAACATTATATAGTATCCCCTCCTCATGGTTACAGACCCAACAACATTATATAGTATCCCCTCCTCATGGTTACAGACCCAACAACATTATATATTATCCCCTCATCATGGTTACAGGCCCAACAACATTATATAGTATCCCCTCCTCATGGTTACAGACCCAACAACATTATATAGTATCTCCTCCTCATGGTTACAGGCCCAACAACATTATATAGTATCCCCTCCTCATGGTTACAGACCCAACAACATTATATAGTATCCCTTCCTCGTGGTTACAGACCCAACAACATTATATAGTATCCCTTCCTCATGGTTACAGACCCAACAACATTATATAGTATCCCCTCCTCATGGTTACAGACCCAACAACATTATATAGTATCCCTTCGTCATGGTTACAGACCCAACAACATTATATAGTATCCCCTCCTCATGGTTACAGGCCCAACAACATTATATAGTATCCCCTCCTCATGGTTACAGACCCAACAACATTATATAGTATCTCCTCCTCATGGTTACAGGCCCAACAACATTATATAGTATCCCCTCCTCATGGTTACAGACCCAACAACATTATATAGTATCCCCTCCTCATGGTTACAGACCAAATAACATTATATAGTATCACCTCCTCATGGTTACAGTCCCAACAACATTATATAGTATCCCCTCCTCGTGGTTACAGACCCAACAACATTATATAGTATCCCCTCCTCATGGTTACAGACCCAACAACATTATATAGTATCCCCTCCTCATGGTTACAGACCCAACAACATTATATAGTATCACCTCCTCATGGTTACAGACACAACAACATTATATAGTATCCCCTCCTCATGGTTACAGACCCAACAACATTATATAGTATCACCTCCTCATGGTTACAGACCCAACAACATTATATAGTATCCCCTCCTCATGGTTACAGACCCAACAACATTATATAGTATCCCCTCCTCATGGTTACAGACACAACAACATTATATAGTATCTCCTCTTTATGGTTACAGACCCAACAACATTATATAGTATCCCTTCCTCATGGTTACAGACCCAGCAACATTATATAGTATCCCCTCCTCATGGTTACAGACCCCACAACATTATATAGTATCCCTTCCTCATGGTTACAGACCCCACAACATTATATATTATCCCTCCTCATGGTTACAGACCAAACAACATTATATAATATCCCCTCCTCATGGTTACAGACCCAACAACATTATATAGTATCCCCTCCTCATGGTTACAGACCCAACAACATTATATAGTATCCCCTCCTCATGGTTACAGACCCAACAACATTATATAGTATCCCTTCCTCATGGTTACAGACCCAACAACATTATATAGTATCCCCTCCTCATGGTTACAGACCCCACAACATTATATAGTATCCCCTCCTCATGGTTACAGACCCAAAAACATTATATAGTATCCCCTCCTCATGGTTACAGACCCAACAACATTATATAGTATCCCCTCCTCATGGTTACAGACCCAACAACATTATATAGTATCCCCTCCTCATGGTTACACACCCAACAACATTATATAGTATCCCCTCCTCATGGTTACAGACCCAACAACATTATATAGTATCCCCTCCTCATGGTTACAGACCCAACAACATTATATAGTATCCCCTCCTCATGGTTACAGACCCAACAACCTTATATAGTATCCCCTCCTGATGGTTACAGACCCAACAACCTTATATAGTATCCCCTCCTCATGGTTACAGACCAAACAACATTATATAGTATCCCTCCTTATGGTTACAGACCCAACAACATTATATAGTATCCCCTCCTCATGGTTACAGACCCAACAACATTATATAGTATCCCTTCCTCATGGTTACAGGCCCAACAACATTATATAGTATCCCCTCCTCATGGTTACAGGCCCAACAACATTATATAGTATCCCCTCCTCATGGTTACAGGCCCAACAACATTATATAGTATCCCCTCCTCATGGTTACAGACCCAACAACATTATATAGTATCCCCTCCTCATGGTTACACACCCAACAACATTATATAGTATCCCCTCCTCATGGTTACAGACCCAACAACATTATATAGTATCCCCTCCTCATGGTTACAGACCCAACAACATTATATAGTATCCCCTCCTCATGGTTACAGACCCAACAACCTTATATAGTATCCCCTCCTGATGGTTACAGACCCAACAACATTATATAGTATCCCCTCCTCATGGTTACAGACCAAACAACATTATATAGTATCCCTCCTTATGGTTACAGACCCAACAACATTATATAGTATCCTCTCCTCATGGTTACAGACCCAACAACATTATATAGTATCCCTTCCTCATGGTGACAGACCCAACAACATTATATAGTATCCTCTCCTCATGGTTACAGACCCAACAACATTATATAGTGTCCCCTCCTCATGGTTACAGACCCAACAACATTATATAGTATCCCCTCCTCATGGTTACAGACCCAACAACATTATATAGTATCCCCTCCTCATGGTTACAGACCCAACAACATTATATAGTATCCCCTCCTCATGGTTACAGACCCAACAACATTATATAGTATCCCCTCCTCATGGTTACAGACCCAACAACATTATATAGTATCCCCTCCTCATGGTTACACACCCAACAACATTATATAGTATCCCCTCCTCATGGTTACAGACCCAACAACATTATATAGTATCCCTTCCTCATGGTTACAGACCCAACAACATTATATAGTATCCCTTCCTCATGGTTACAGACCCAACAACATTATATAGTATCCCCTCCTCATGGTTACAGACCCAACAACATTATATAGTATCCCCTCCTCATGGTTACAGACCCAACAACATTATATAGTATCCCTTCCTCGTGGTTACAGGCCCAACAACATTATATAGTATCCCCTCCTCATGGTTACAGGCCCCACAACATTATATAGTATCCCCTCCTCATGGTTACAGGCCCAACAACATTATATAGTATCCCCTCCTCATGGTTACAGACCCAACAACATTATATAGTATCCCCTCCTCATGGTTACACACCCAACAACATTATATAGTATCCCCTCCTCATGGTTACAGACCCAACAACATTATATAGTATCCCCTCCTCATGGTTACAGACCCAACAACATTATATAGTATCCCCTCCTCATGGTTACAGACCCAACAACCTTATATAGTATCCCCTCCTGATGGTTACAGACCCAACAACATTATATAGTATCCCCTCCTCATGGTTACAGACCCAACAACATTATATAGTATCCCTCCTCATGGTTACAGACCCAACAACATTATATAGTATCCCCTCCTCATGGTTACAGACCAAACAACATTATATAGTATCCCTCCTTATGGTTACAGACCCAACAACATTATATAGTATCCTCTCCTCATGGTTACAGACCCAACAACATTATATAGTATCCCTTCCTCATGGTGACAGACCCAACAACATTATATAGTATCCTCTCCTCATGGTTACAGACCCAACAACATTATATAGTGTCCCCTCCTCATGGTTACAGACCGAACAACATTATATAGTATCCCCTCCTCATGGTTACAGACCCAACAACATTATATAGTATCCCCTCCTCATGGTTACAGACCCAACAACATTATATAGTATCCCCTCCTCATGGTTACACACCCAACAACATTATATAGTATCCCCTCCTCATGGTTACAGACCCAACAACATTATATAGTATCCCCTCCTCATGGTTACAGACCCAACAACATTATATAGTATCCCCTCCTCATGGTTACAGACCCAACAACATTATATAGTATCCCCTCCTCATGGTTACAGACCCAACAACATTATATAGTATCCCTTCCTCATGGTTACAGACCCAACAACATTATATAGTATCCCCTCCTCATGGTTACAGGCCCAACAACATTATATAGTATCCCCTCCTCATGGTTACAGGCCCAACAACATTATATAGTATCCCCTCCTCATGGTTACAGACCCAACAACATTATATAGTATCCCCTCCTCATGGTTACAGACCCAACAACATTATATAGTATCCCCTCCTCATGGTTACAGACCCAACAACATTATATAGTATCCCCTCCTCATGGTTACAGACCAAATAACATTATATAGTATCACCTCCTCATGGTTACAGTCCCAACAACATTATATAGTATCCCCTCCTCGTGGTTACAGACCCAACAACATTATATAGTATCCCCTCCTCATGGTTACAGACCCAACAACATTATATAGTATCCCCTCCTCATGGTTACAGACACAACAACATTATATAGTATCTCCTCTTTATGGTTACAGACCCAACAACATTATATAGTATCCCTTCCTCATGGTTACAGACCCAGCAACATTATATAGTATCCCCTCCTCATGGTTACAGACCCCACAACATTATATAGTATCCCTTCCTCATGGTTACAGACCCCACAACATTATATATTATCCCTCCTCATGGTTACAGACCCCACAACATTATATAGTATCCCCTCCTCATGGTTACAGACCCAACAACATTATATAGTATCCCCTCCTCATGGTTACAGACCCAACAACATTATATAGTATCCCATCCTCATGGTTACAGACCCCACAACATTATATAGTATCCCTTCCTCATGGTTACAGACCCGACAACATTATATAGTATCCCCTCCTCATGGTTGCAGACCCAACAACATTATATAGTATCCCCTCCTCATGGTTACAGACCCAACAACATTATATAGTATCCCTTCCTCATGGTTACAGACCCAACAACATTATATAGTATCCCCTCCTCATGGTTACAGAGCCCACAACATTATATAGTATCCCCTCCTCATGGTTACAGACCCAAAAACATTATATAGTATCCCCTCCTCATGGTTACAGACCCAACAACATTATATAGTATCCCCTCCTCATGGTTACAGACCCAACAACATTATATAGTATCCTCTCCTCATGGTTACACACCCAACAACATTATATAGTATCCCCTCCTCATGGTTACAGACCCAACAACATTATATAGTATCCCCTCCTCATGGTTACAGACCCAACAACATTATATAGTATCCCCTCCTCATGGTTACACACCCAACAACATTATATAGTATCCCCTCCTCATGGTTACAGACCCAACAACATTATATAGTATCCCCTCCTCGTGGTTACAGACCCAACAACATTATATAGTATCCCCTCCTCATGGTTACAGACCCAAAAACATTATATAGTATCCCCTCCTCGTGGTTACAAACCCAACAACATTATATAGTATCCCCTCCTCTTGGTTACAGACCCAACAACATTATATAGTATCCCCTCCTCATGGTTACAGACCCAACAACATTATATAGTATCCCCTCCTCATGGTTACAGACCGAACAACATTATATAGTATCCCCTCCTCATGGTTACAGACCCAACAACATTATATAGTATCCCTTCCTCATGGTGACAGACCCAACAACATTATATAATATCCTCTCCTCATGGTTACAGACCCAACAACATTATATAGTGTCCCCTCCTCATGGTTACAGACCCAACAACATTATATAGTATCCCCTCCTCATGGTTACAGACCCAACAACATTATATAGTATCCCCTCCTCATGGTTACAGACCCAACAACATTATATAGTATCCCCTCCTCATGGTTACAGACCCAACAACATTATATAGTATCCCCTCCTCATGGTTATAGACCAAACAACATTATATAGTATCCCTCCTCATGGTTACAGACCCAATAACATTATATAGTATCCCCTCCTCATGGTTACAGACCCAACAACATTATATAGTATCCCCTCCTCATGGTGACAGACCCAACAACATTATATAGTATCCCCTCCTCATGGTTACAGACCCAACAACATTATATAGTATCCCCTCCTCATGGTTACAGACCCCACAACATTATATAGTATCCCCTCCTCATGGTTACAGACCCAAAAACATTATATAGCATCCCCTCCTCATGGTTACAGACCAAACAACATTATATAGTATCCCCTCCTCATGGTTACATACCCAACAACATTATATAGTATCCCCTCCTCATGGTTACAGACCCAACAACATTATATAGTATCCCCTCCTCATGGTGACAGACCGAACAACATTATATAGTGTCCTCTCCTCATGGTTACAGACCCAACAACATTATAAAGTATCCCCTCCTCATAGTTACAGACCCAGCAACATTATATAGTATCCCCTCCTCATGGTTACAGACCCAACAACATTATATAGTATCCCCTCCTGATGGTTACAGACCCAACAACATTATATAGTATCCCCTCCTCATGGTTACAGACCAAACAACATTATATAGTATCCCTCCTTATGGTTACAGACCCAACAACATTATATAGTATCCTCTCCTCATGGTTACAGACCCAACAACATTATATAGTATCCCTTCCTCATGGTGACAGACCCAACAACATTATATAGTATCCTCTCCTCATGGTTACAGACCCAACAACATTATATAGTGTCCCCTCCTCATGGTTACAGACCCAACAACATTATATAGTATCCCCTCCTCATGGTTACAGACCCAACAACATTATATAGTATCCCCTCCTCATGGTTACAGACCCAACAACATTATATAGTATCCCCTCCTCATGGTTACAGACCCAACAACATTATATAGTATCCCCTCCTCATGGTTATAGACCAAACAACATTATATAGTATCCCTCCTCATGGTTACAGACCCAACAACATTATATAGTATCCCCTCCTCATGGTTACAGACCCAACAACATTATATAGTATCCCCTCCTCATGGTTACAGACCCAACAACATTATATAGTATCCCTCCTTATGGTTTCAGACCCAACAACATTATATAGTATCCCTTCCTCATGGTTACAGACCCAACAACATTATATAGTATCCCCTCCTCATGGTGACAGACCCAACAACATTATATAGTATCCCCTCCTCGTGGTTATAGACCCAACAACATTATATAGTATCCCCTCCTCATGGTGACAGACCCAACAACATTATATAGTATCCTCTCCTCATGGTTACAGACCTAACAACATTATATAGTATCCCCTCCTCATGGTGACAGACCCAACAACATTATATAGTATCCTCTCCTCATGGTTACAGACCCAACAACATTATATAGTATCCCCTCCTCATGGTTACAGACCAAACAACATTATATAGTATCCCCTCCTCATGGTTACAGACCCAACAACATTATATAGTATCCCTTCCTCATGGTTACAGACCCAACAACATTATATAGTATCCCTTCCTCATGGTTACAGACCCAACAACATTATATAGTATCCCCTCCTCATGGTTACAGACCCAACAACATTATATAGTATACCTTCCTCATGGTTACAGACCCAACAACATTATATAGTATCCCTCTCCTCATGGTTACAGACCCACAACATTATATAGTATCCCCTCCTCATGGTTACAGACCCAACAACATTATATAGTATCCCCTCCTCATGGTGACAGACTCAACAACATTATATAGTATCCCCTCCTCATGGTGACAGACCCAACAACATTATATAGTATCCCCTCCTCATGGTTACAGACCCAACAACATTATATAGTATCAAATCCTCATGGTTACAGACCCAACAACATTATATAGTATCCCCTCCTCATGGTTACAGACCCAACAGCATTATATAGTATCCCCTCCTCATGGTTACAGACCCAACAACATTATATAGTATCCCCTCCTCATGGTCACAGACCTAACAACATTATATAGTATCTCCTCTTTATGGTTACAGACCCAACAACATTATATACTATCCCCTCCTCATGGTTACAGACCCAACAACATTATATAGTATCCCCTCCTCATGGTTACAGACCCAACAACATTATATAGTATCCCCATCTCATGGTTACAGACCCAACAACATTATATAGTATCCCCTCCTCATGGTTACAGACCCAACAACATTATATAGTGTCCCCTCCTCATGGTTACAGACACAACAACATTATATAGTATCCCCTCCTCATGGTTACAGACCCAACAACATTATATAGTATCCCTCCTCGTGGTTACAGACCCAACAACATTATATAGTATCCCTTCCTCATGGTTACAGACCCAACACCATTATATAGTATCCCCTCCTCATGGTTACAGACCCAACAACATTATATAGTATCCCCTCCTCATGGTTACAGACCCAACAACATTATATAGTATCCCTTCCTCATGGTTACAGACCCACAACATTATATAGTTTCCCCTCCTCATGGTTACAGACCCAACAACATTATATAGTATCCCCATCTCATGGTTACAGACCCAACAACATTATATAGTATCCCCATCTCATGGTTTACAGACCCAACAACATTATATAGTATCCCCTCCTCATGGTTACAGACCCAACCACATTATATAGTATCCCCTCCTCATGGTTATAGACCCAACAACATTATATAGTATCCCCTCCTCATTGTTACAGACCCAACAACATTATATAGTATCTCTCCTCATGGTTACAGACCCAACAACATTATATAGTATCCCCTCCTCATGGTTACAGACCCCACAACATTATATAGTATCCCCTCCTCATGGTTACAGACCCCACAACATTATATAGTATCCCCTCCTCATGGTTACAGACCCAACAACATTATATAGTATCCCCTCCTTATGGTTACAGACCCAACAACATTATATAGTATCCCTTCCTCATGGTTACAGACCCAACAACATTATATAGTATCCCTTCCTCATGGTTACAGACCCAACAACATTATATAGTATCCCCTCCTCATGGTTACAGACCCAACAACATTATATAGTATCCCTTCCTCATGGTTACAGACCCAACAACATTATATAGTATCCCCTCCTCATGGTTACAGACCCAACAACATTATATAGTATCCCCATCTCATGGTTACAGACCCAACAACATTATATAGTATCCCCATCTCATGGTTTACAGACCCAACAACATTATATAGTATCCCCTCCTCATGGTTACAGACCCAACAACATTATATAGTATCCCCTCCTCATGGTTACAGACCCAACAACATTATATAGTATCCCCTCCTCATTGTTACAGACCCAACAACATTATATAGTATCTCTCCTCATGGTTACAGACCCAACAACATTATATAGTATCCCCTCCTCATGGTTACAGACCCCACAACATTATATAGTATCCCCTCCTCATGGTTACAGACCCAACAACATTATATAGTATCCCTCCTTATGGTTTCAGACCCAACAACATTATATAGTATCCCTTCCTCATGGTTACAGACCCAACAACATTATATAGTATCCCCTCCTCATGGTGACAGACCCAACAACATTATATAGTATCACCTCCTCGTGGTTATAGACCCAACAACATTATATAGTATCCCCTCCTCATGGTGACAGACCCAACAACATTATATAGTATCCTCTCCTCATGGTTACAGACCTAACAACATTATATAGTATCCCCTCCTCATGGTGACAGACCCAACAACATTATATAGTATCCTCTCCTCATGGTTACAGACCCAACAACATTATATAGTATCCCCTCCTCATGGTTACAGACCAAACAACATTATATAGTATCCCCTCCTCATGGTTACAGACCCAACAACATTATATAGTATCCCCTCCTCATGGTTACAGACCCAACAACATTATATAGTATCCCTTCCTCATGGTTACAGACCCAACAACATTATATAGTATCCCCTCCTCATGGTTACAGACCCAACAACATTATATAGTATACCTTCCTCATGGTTACAGACCCAACAACATTATATAGTATCCCTCTCCTCGTGGTTACAGAGCCAACAGCATAATATAGTATCCCCTCCTCATGGTTACAGACTCAACAACATTATATAGTATCCCCTCCTCATGGTGACAGACCCAACAACATTATATAGTATCCCCTCCTCATGGTTACAGACCCAACAACATTATATAGTATCCCTTCCTCATGGTTACAGACCCACAACATTATATAGTATCCCCTCCTCATGGTTACAGACCCAACAACATTATATAGTATCCCCATCTCATGGTTACAGACCCAACAACATTATATAGTATCCCCATCTCATGGTTTACAGACCCAACAACATTATATAGTATCCCCTCCTCATGGTTACAGACCCAACAACATTATATAGTATCCCCTCCTCATGGTTATAGACCCAACAACATTATATAGTATCCCCTCCTCATTGTTACAGACCCAACAACATTATATAGTATCTCTCCTCATGGTTACAGACCCAACAACATTATATAGTATCCCCTCCTCATGGTTACAGACCCCACAACATTATATAGTATCCCCTCCTCATGGTTACAGACCCCACAACATTATATAGTATCCCCTCCTCATGGTTACAGACCCAACAACATTATATAGTATCCCCTCCTTATGGTTACAGACCCAACAACATTATATAGTATCCCTTCCTCATGGTTACAGACCCAACAACATTATATAGTATCCCTTCCTCATGGTTACAGACCCAACAACATTATATAGTATCCCCTCCTCATGGTTACAGACCCAACAACATTATATAGTATCCCTTCCTCATGGTTACAGACCCAACAACATTATATAGTATCCCCTCCTCATGGTTACAGACCCAACAACATTATATAGTATCCCCATCTCATGGTTTACAGACCCAACAACATTATATAGTATCCCCTCCTCATGGTTACAGACCCAACAACATTATATAGTATCCCCTCCTCATGGTTACAGACCAAACAACATTATATAGTATCCCCTCCTCATGGTTACAGACCCAACAACATTATATAGTATCCCTTCCTCATGGTTACAGACCCAACAACATTATATAGTATCCCTTCCTCATGGTTACAGACCCAACAACATTATATAGTATCCCCTCCTCATGGTTACAGACCCAACAACATTATATAGTATACCTTCCTCATGGTTACAGACCCAACAACATTATATAGTATCCCTCTCCTCATGGTTACAGAGCCAACAGCATAATATAGTATCCCCTCCTCATGGTTACAGACTCAACAACATTATATAGTATCCCCTCCTCATGGTGACAGACCCAACAACATTATATAGTATCCCCTCCTCATGGTTACAGACCCAACAACATTATATAGTATCCCCTCCTCATGCTTACAGACCCAACAACATTATATAGTATCCCCTCCTCATGGTTACAGACCCAACAGCATTATATAGTATCCCCTCCTCATGGTTACAGACCCAACAACATTATATAGTATCCCCTCCTCATGGTCACAGACCTAACAACATTATATAGTATCTCCTCTTTATGGTTACAGACCCAACAACATTATATACTATCCCCTCCTCATGGTTACAGACCCAACAACATTATATAGTATCCCCTCCTCATGGTTACAGACCCAACAACATTATATAGTATCCCCATCTCATGGTTACAGACCCAACAACATTATATAGTATCCCCTCCTCATGGTTACAGACCCAACAACATTATATAGTATCCCCTCCTCATGGTTACAGACACAACAACATTATATAGTATCCCCTCCTCATGGTTACAGACCCAACAACATTATATAGTATCCCTCCTCGTGGTTACAGACCCAACAACATTATATAGTATCCCTTCCTCATGGTTACAGACCCAACACCATTATATAGTATCCCCTCCTCATGGTTACAGACCCAACAACATTATATAGTATCCCCTCCTCATGGTTACAGACCCAACAACATTATATAGTATCCCTTCCTCATGGTTACAGACCCACAACATTATATAGTATCCCCTCCTCATGGTTACAGACCCAACAACATTATATAGTATCCCCATCTCATGGTTACAGACCCAACAACATTATATAGTATCCCCATCTCATGGTTTACAGACCCAACAACATTATATAGTATCCCCTCCTCATGGTTACAGACCCAACAACATTATATAGTATCCCCTCCTCATGGTTACAGACCCAACAACATTATATAGTATCCCCTCCTCATGGTTACAGACCCAACAACATTATATAGTATCCCTTCCTCATGGTTACAGACCCACAACATTATATAGTATCCCCTCCTCATGGTTACAGACCCAACAACATTATATAGTATCCCCATCTCATGGTTACAGACCCAACAACATTATATAGTATCCCTTCCTCATGGTTACAGACCCACAACATTATATAGTATCCCCTCCTCATGGTTACAGACCCAACAACATTATATAGTATCCCCATCTCATGGTTTACAGACCCAACAACATTATATAGTATCCCCTCCTCATGGTTACAGACCCAACAACATTATATAGTATCCCCTCCTCATGGTTACAGACCCAACAACATTATATAGTATCCCCTCCTCATTGTTACAGACCCAACAACATTATATAGTATCTCTCCTCATGGTTACAGACCCAACAACATTATATAGTATCCCCTCCTCATGGTTACAGACCCCACAACATTATATAGTATCCCCTCCTCATGGTTACAGACCCCACAACATTATATAGTATCCCCTCCTCATGGTTACAGACCCAACAACATTATATAGTATCCCCTCCTTATGGTTACAGACCCAACAACATTATATAGTATCCCTTCCTCATGGTTACAGACCCAACAACATTATATAGTATCCCTTCCTCATGGTTACAGACCCAACAACATTATATAGTATCCCCTCCTCATGGTTACAGACCCAACAACATTATATAGTATCCCTTCCTCATGGTTACAGACCCAACAACATTATATAGTATCCCCTCCTCATGGTTACAGACCCAACAACATTATATAGTATCCCCATCTCATGGTTACAGACCCAACAACATTATATAGTATCCCCATCTCATGGTTTACAGACCCAACAACATTATATAGTATCCCCTCCTCATGGTTACAGACCCAACAACATTATATAGTATCCCCTCCTCATGGTTACAGACCCAACAACATTATATAGTATCCCCTCCTCATTGTTACAGACCCAACAACATTATATAGTATCTCTCCTCATGGTTACAGACCCAACAACATTATATAGTATCCCCTCCTCATGGTTACAGACCCCACAACATTATATAGTATCCCCTCCTCATGGTTACAGACCCAACAACATTATATAGTATCCCTCCTTATGGTTTCAGAACCAACAACATTATATAGTATCCCTTCCTCATGGTTACAGACCCAACAACATTATATAGTATCCCCTCCTCATGGTGACAGACCCAACAACATTATATAGTATCCCCTCCTCGTGGTTATAGACCCAACAACATTATATAGTATCCCCTCCTCATGGTGACAGACCCAACAACATTATATAGTATCCTCTCCTCATGGTTACAGACCTAACAACATTATATAGTATCCCCTCCTCATGGTGACAGACCCAACAACATTATATAGTATACCTTCCTCATGGTTACAGACCCAACAACATTATATAGTATCCCTCTCCTCATGGTTACAGAGCCAACAGCATAATATAGTATCCCCTCCTCATGGTTACAGACTCAACAACATTATATAGTATCCCCTCCTCATGGTGACAGACCCAACAACATTATATAGTATCCCCTCCTCATGGTTACAGACCCAACAACATTATATAGTATCCCCTCCTCATGGTTACAGACTCAACAACATTATATAGTATCCCTTCCTCATGGTTACAGACCCACAACATTATATAGTATCCCCTCCTCATGGTTACAGACCCAACAACATTATATAGTATCCCCTCCTCATGGTTACAGACCCAACAACATTATATAGTATCCCCTCCTCATGGTTACAGACCCAACAGCATTATATAGTATCCCCTCCTCATGGTTACAGACCCAACAACATTATATAGTATCCCCTCCTCATGGTCACAGACCTAACAACATTATATAGTATCTCCTCTTTATGGTTACAGACCCAACAACATTATATACTATCCCCTCCTCATGGTTACAGACCCAACAACATTATATAGTATCCCCTCCTCATGGTTACAGACCCAACAACATTATATAGTATCCCCATCTCATGGTTACAGACCCAACAACATTATATAGTATCCCCTCCTCATGGTTACAGACCCAACAACATTATATAGTATCCCCTCCTCATGGTTACAGACACAACAACATTATATAGTATCCCCTCCTCATGGTTACAGACCCAACAACATTATATAGTATCCCTCCTCGTGGTTACAGACCCAGCAACATTATATAGTATCCCTTCCTCATGGTTACAGACCCAACACCATTATATAGTATCCCCTCCTCATGGTTACAGACCCAACAACATTATATAGTATCCCCTCCTCATGGTTACAGACCCAACAACATTATATAGTATCCCTTCCTCATGGTTACAGACCCACAACATTATATAGTATCCCCTCCTCATGGTTACAGACCCAACAACATTATATAGTATCCCCATCTCATGGTTACAGACCCAACAACATTATATAGTATCCCCATCTCATGGTTTACAGACCCAACAACATTATATAGTATCCCCTCCTCATGGTTACAGACCCAACAACATTATATAGTATCCCCTCCTCATGGTTACAGACCCAACAACATTATATAGTATCCCCTCCTCATTGTTACAGACCCAACAACATTATATAGTATCTCTCCTCATGGTTACAGACCCAACAACATTATATAGTATCCCCTCCTCATGGTTACAGACCCCACAACATTATATAGTATCCCCTCCTCATGGTTACAGACCCCACAACATTATATAGTATCCCCTCCTCATGGTTACAGACCCAACAACATTATATAGTATCCCCTCCTTATGGTTACAGACCCAACAACATTATATAGTATCCCTTCCTCATGGTTACAGACCCAACAACATTATATAGTATCCCTTCCTCATGGTTACAGACCCAACAACATTATATAGTATCCCCTCCTCATGGTTACAGACCCAACAACATTATATAGTATCCCTTCCTCATGGTTACAGACCCAACAACATTATATAGTATCCCCTCCTCATGGTTACAGACCCAACAACATTATATAGTATCCCCATCTCATGGTTACAGACCCAACAACATTATATAGTATCCCCATCTCATGGTTTACAGACCCAACAACATTATATAGTATCCCCTCCTCATGGTTACAGACCCAACAACATTATATAGTATCCCCTCCTCATGGTTACAGACCCAACAACATTATATAGTATCCCCTCCTCATTGTTACAGACCCAACAACATTATATAGTATCTCTCCTCATGGTTACAGACCCAACAACATTATATAGTATCCCCTCCTCATGGTTACAGACCCCACAACATTATATAGTATCCCCTCCTCATGGTTACAGACCCAACAACATTATATAGTATCCCTCCTTATGGTTTCAGACCCAACAACATTATATAGTATCCCTTCCTCATGGTTACAGACCCAACAACATTATATAGTATCCCCTCCTCATGGTGACAGACCCAACAACATTATATAGTATCCCCTCCTCGTGGTTATAGACCCAACAACATTATATAGTATCCCCTCCTCATGGTGACAGACCCAACAACATTATATAGTATCCTCTCCTCATGGTTACAGACCTAACAACATTATATAGTATCCCCTCCTCATGGTGACAGACCCAACAACATTATATAGTATCCTCTCCTCATGGTTACAGACCCAACAACATTATATAGTATCCCCTCCTCATGGTTACAGACCAAACAACATTATATAGTATCCCCTCCTCATGGTTACAGACCCAACAACATTATATAGTATCCCTTCCTCATGGTTACAGACCCAACAACATTATATAGTATCCCTTCCTCATGGTTACAGACCCAACAACATTATATAGTATCCCCTCCTCATGGTTACAGACCCAACAACATTATATAGTATCCCTTCCTCATGGTTACAGACCCAACAACATTATATAGTATCCCCTCCTCATGGTTACAGACCCAACAACATTATATAGTATCCCCATCTCATGGTTACAGACCCAACAACATTATATAGTATCCCCATCTCATGGTTTACAGACCCAACAACATTATATAGTATCCCCTCCTCATGGTTACAGACCCAACAACATTATATAGTATCCCCTCCTCATGGTTACAGACCCAACAACATTATATAGTATCCCCTCCTCATTGTTACAGACCCAACAACATTATATAGTATCTCTCCTCATGGTTACAGACCCAACAACATTATATAGTATCCCCTCCTCATGGTTACAAACCCCACAACATTATATAGTATCCCCTCCTCATGGTTACAGACCCCACAACATTATATAGTATCCCCTCCTCATGGTTACAGACCCAACAACATTATATAGTATCCCCTCCTTATGGTTACAGACCCAACAACATTATATAGTATCCCTTCCTCATGGTTACAGACCCAACAACATTATATAGTATCCCTTCCTCATGGTTACAGACCCAACAACATTATATAGTATCCCCTCCTCATGGTTACAGACCCAACAACATTATATAGTATCCCTTCCTCATGGTTACAGACCCAACAACATTATATAGTATCCCCTCCTCATGGTTACAGACCCAACAACATTATATAGTATCCCCATCTCATGGTTACAGACCCAACAACATTATATAGTATCCCCATCTCATGGTTTACAGACCCAACAACATTATATAGTATCCCCTCCTCATGGTTACAGACCCAACAACATTATATAGTATCCCCTCCTCATGGTTACAGACCCAACAACATTATATAGTATCCCCTCCTCATTGTTACAGACCCAACAACATTATATAGTATCTCTCCTCATGGTTACAGACCCAACAACATTATATAGTATCCCCTCCTCATGGTTACAGACCCCACAACATTATATAGTATCCCCTCCTCATGGTTACAGACCCAACAACATTATATAGTATCCCTCCTTATGGTTTCAGACCCAACAACATTATTTAGTATCCCTTCCTCATGGTTACAGACCCAACAACATTATATAGTATCCCCTCCTCATGGTGACAGACCCAACAACATTATATAGTATCCCCTCCTCGTGGTTATAGACCCAACAACATTATATAGTATCCCCTCCTCATGGTGACAGACCCAACAACATTATATAGTATCCTCTCCTCATGGTTACAGACCTAACAACATTATATAGTATCCCCTCCTCATGGTGACAGACCCAACAACATTATATAGTATCCTCTCCTCATGGTTACAGACCCAACAACATTATATAGTATCCCCTCCTCATGGTTACAGACCAAACAACATTATATAGTATCCCCTCCTCATGGTTACAGACCCAACAACATTATATAGTATCCCTTCCTCATGGTTACAGACCCAACAACATTATATAGTATCCCTTCCTCATGGTTACAGACCCAACAACATTATATAGTATCCCCTCCTCATGGTTACAGACCCAACAACATTATATAGTATCCCTTCCTCATGGTTACAGACCCAACAACATTATATAGTATCCCCTCCTCATGGTTACAGACCCAACAACATTATATAGTATCCCCATCTCATGGTTACAGACCCAACAACATTATATAGTATCCCCATCTCATGGTTTACAGACCCAACAACATTATATAGTATCCCCTCCTCATGGTTACAGACCCAACAACATTATATAGTATCCCCTCCTCATGGTTACAGACCCAACAACATTATATAGTATCCCCTCCTCATTGTTACAGACCCAACAACATTATATAGTATCTCTCCTCATGGTTACAGACCCAACAACATTATATAGTATCCCCTCCTCATGGTCACAGACCTAACAACATTATATAGTATCTCCTCTTTATGGTTACAGACCCAACAACATTATATACTATCCCCTCCTTATGGTTACAGACCCAACAACATTATATAGTATCCCCTCCTCATGGTTACAGACCCAACAACATTATATAGTATCCCCATCTCATGGTTACAGACCCAACAACATTATATAGTATCCCCTCCTCATGGTTACAGACCCAACAACATTATATAGTATCCCCTCCTCATGGTTACAGACACAACAACATTATATAGTATCCCCTCCTCATGGTTACAGACCCAACAACATTATATAGTATCCCTCCTCGTGGTTACAGACCCAACAACATTATATAGTATCCCTTCCTCATGGTTACAGACCCAACACCATTATATAGTATCCCCTCCTCATGGTTACAGACCCAACAACATTATATAGTATCCCCTCCTCATGGTTACAGACCCAACAACATTATATAGTATCCCTTCCTCATGGTTACAGACCCACAACATTATATAGTATCCCCATCTCATGGTTACAGACCCAACAACATTATATAGTATCCCCATCTCATGGTTTACAGACCCAACAACATTATATAGTATCCCCTCCTCATGGTTACAGACCCAACAACATTATATAGTATCCCCATCTCATGGTTACAGACCCAACAACATTATATAGTATCCCCATCTCATGGTTTACAGACCCAACAACATTATATAGTATCCCCTCCTCATGGTTACAGACCCAACAACATTATATAGTATCCCCTCCTCATGGTTACAGACCCAACAACATTATATAGTATCCCCTCCTCATTGTTACAGACCCAACAACATTATATAGTATCTCTCCTCATGGTTACAGACCCAACAACATTATATAGTATCCCCTCCTCATGGTTACAGACCCCACAACATTATATAGTATCCCCTCCTCATGGTTACAGACCCCACAACATTATATAGTATCCCCTCCTCATGGTTACAGACCCAACAACATTATATAGTATCCCCTCCTTATGGTTACAGACCCAACAACATTATATAGTATCCCTTCCTCATGGTTACAGACCCAACAACATTATATAGTATCCCTTCCTCATGGTTACAGACCCAACAACATTATATAGTATCCCTTCCTCATGGTTGCAGACCCAACAACATTATATAGTATCCCCTCCTCATGGTTACAGACCCAACAACATTATATAGTATCCCCATCTCATGGTTACAGACCCAACAACATTATATAGTATCCCCATCTCATGGTTTACAGACCCAACAACATTATATAGTATCCCCTCCTCATGGTTACAGACCCAACAACATTATATAGTATCCCCTCCTCATGGTTACAGACCCAACAACATTATATAGTATCCCCTCCTCATTGTTACAGACCCAACAACATTATATAGTATCTCTCCTCATGGTTACAGACCCAACAACATTATATAGTATCCCCTCCTCATGGTTACAGACCCCACAACATTATATAGTATCCCCTCCTCATGGTTACAGACCCCACAACATTATATAGTATCCCCTCCTCATGGTTACAGACCCAACAACATTATATAGTATCCCCTCCTTATGGTTACAGACCCAACAACATTATATAGTATCCCTTCCTCATGGTTACAGACCCAGCAACATTATATATTATCCCTCCTCATGGTTACAGACCCCACAACATTATATAGTTGTCACGCCCTGGCCTTAGTATTCTTTGTTTTCTTTATTATTTTAGTTAGGTCAGGGTGTGACATGGGGAATGTTTGTGTTTTGTTGGTTTTGGGTGTTTTTTATGGTAAAGGGGTTGTTGTATAGTATATGGGTTTGTGTTGAGTTCAGATGTCTAGCGTTGTCTATGTATGTTTAGTTATCTAGGAGAGTCTATGGTTACCTGAATGAGTTCCCAATTAGAGACAGCTGATTTCGGTTGTCTCTGATTGGGAGCCTTATTTAGGGTAGCCATAGGCTCTCATTGGTTGTGAGTAGTTGTCTATGTGATACGTTTGTAGCCAGTGTGTGCACATCGTTGTTTTAGCATCACGATCGTTTTCTTGTTTTGTTTAGTGTTTAAGTGTTTTTTTGTTTCGTTTGCCTTCTTCACCAATAAAAGGAGATGGCTTATTTTCCTAAAGCTGCGTTTTGGTCCGTCAATCCACCACACGATCGTGACAATAGTATCCCCTCCTCATGGTTACAGACCCAACAACATTATATAGTATCCCCTCCTCATGGTTACAGACCCAACAACATTATATAGTATCCCCTCCTCATGGTTACAGACCCAACAACATTATATAGTATCCCCTCCTCATGGTTACAGAGCCAACAACATTATATAGTATCCCCTCCTCATGGTTACAGACCCAACAACATTATATAGTATCCCCTCCTCATGGTTACAGACCCAACAACATTATATAGTATCCCCTCCTCATGGTGACAGACCCAACAACATTATATAGTATCCCCTCCTCATGGTGACAGACCCAACAACATTATATAGTATCCCCTCCTCATGGTTACAGACCCAACAACATTATATAGTATCCCCTCCTCATGGTTACAGACCCAACAACATTATATAGTATCCCCTCCTCATGGTTACAGACCCAACAACATTATATAGTATCCCCTCCTCATGGTTACAGACCCAACAACATAATATAGTATCCCCTCCTCATGGTGACAGACCCAACAACATTATATAGTATCCCCTCCTCATGGTGACAGACCCAACAACATTATATAGTATCCCCTCCTCGTAGAGAAATGCACATGAGCTAATTATAATTGTAACGGTATTCCTCCTCCTCTTCAACCGAAGAGGAGGAGTAGTGATTGAACCAAGGCGCAGCGGGTTGTGATGACATATTTATTTACAGAAAAAGACGAAAACACGAACTTGACTATAAACTAACAAAACAACAAAACGGAGTAGACAAACCTGGACATGCGAACTTACATAAAACGCAGAACTCACGAACAGGAAAAATGACTACACAAAAGACCGAACTGACAAACAAACCGAACAGTCCCGTATGGTGCGACAAACACTGACACAGGAGACAACCACCCACAACGAACACTGTGAAACAACCTACCTAAATATGACTCTCAATTAGAGGAAAATGCCAAACACCTGCCTCTAATTAAGAGCCATACCAGGCAACCCTTAAACCAACAGAAACAGAAAACATAGAATGCCCACCCAAACTCACGTCCTGACCAACTAACACATACAACAAACTAACAGAAATAGGTCAGGAACGTGACATAACCCCCCCCTTAAGGTGCGAACTCCGGGCGCACCAGCACAAAGTCTAGGGGAGGGTCTTGGTGGGCATCTGACCACGGTGGTGGCTCAGGCTCAGGGCGAGGTCCCCACCCCACCATAGTCAATCCCAGCTTACATCTCCCCCTACAAATGACCACCCTCATATTACACCCACTTAATCTTTTGGGTAACATCGAGACAAGGGGCAGCACCGGGATAGAGGGATAGCTCAGGACAGAGGGATAGCTCAGGACAGAGGGATAGCTCAGGACAGAGAGATAGCTCAGGATAGATGGGCAACTCCGGACTGAAAGGCAGCTCCGGACAGAGAGACAGCTCTGGACTGAGGGGCAGTTCTGGACAAATAGCCGCTCAAGGCTGAGGGACAGCTCATGACTGGCTGATGGCTCTGGACACTCATGGCTGGCTGACGGCTCTGGACGCTCATGGCTGGCTGACGGCTCTGGACGCTCATGGCTGGCTGACGGCTCTGGACGCTCATGGCTGGCTGACGGCTCTGGACGCTCATGGCTGGCTGACGGCTCTGGACGCTCATGGCTGGCTGACGGCTCTGGACGCTCATGACTGGCTGACGGCTCTGGACACTCATGGCTGGCTGACGGCTCTGGACGCTCATGGCTCACTGACGGCTCTGGCAGATCCTGTCTGGTTGGCGGCTCTGGCAGATCCTGTCTGGTTGGCGGCTCTGGCAGATCCTGTCTGGTTGGCGGCTCTGGCAGATCCTGTCTGGTTGGCGGCTCTGGCAGATCCTGACTGACGTATGGCTCTAGCGGCTCCTGACTGACTAACGGCTCTGACGGCTCGGAACAGACGGGCGGCTCTAATGGCTCGGGACAGACGGATGGCTCAGACGGCACTGGGGAGACAGATGGCTCAGACGGCGCTGGGGAGACGGATGGCTCAGACGGCGCTGGGGAGACGGATGGCTCAGATGGCGCTGGGGAGACGGATGGCTCAGATGGCGCTGCGGAGACGGATGGCTCAGACTGATCCTGTCTGGCGGAAGGCTTTGGCTGCTCCTGTCTGGCGGAAGGCTCTAGCGGCTCCTGTCTGGCGGAAGGCTCTGTAGGCTCATGGCAGACGGGCGGCTTTGCAGGCTCAATACAGACGGGCAGTTCATGCGGCGCTTGGCAGACAGACAGTTCAGGCGCCGTTGGGCAGACGGCAGACTCTGGCCGGCTGAGACGCACTGTAGGCCTGGTGCGTGGTACCGGAACCGGAGGCACCGGACTGGAGACACGCACTTCAAGCCTAGTGCGGGGAGCAGGGACAGGGCACACTGAATTCTCAAAGCGCACTATAGGCCTAGTGCGTGGTACCGGCACTGGTGGTACCAGGCTAAGGGCACGCACCTCAGGACGAGTACGGGGAGAAGGAACAGTGTGTACAGGGCTCTGGAGACGCACAGGTGGCTTAGTGCGTGGTGCCGGAACTGGAGGCACCGGACTGGAGACACGCACCATAGAGAGAGTGCGTGGAGGAGGAACAGGGCTCTGGAAACGCACTGGAAGCCTGGTGCGTGGTGTAGGCACTGGTGGTACTGGGCTGGGGCGGGGAGGTAGCGCCGGAAATACCGGACCGTGCAGGCGTATTGGCTCCCTTGAGCCCTGAGCCTGCCCAACCTTACCTGGCTGAATGCTCCCCGTCGCCCGACCAGTGCGGGGAGGTGGAATAACCCGCACCGGGCTATGTAGGCGAACCGGGGACACCATGCGTAAGGCTGGTGCCATGTAAGCCGGCCCAAGGAGACGTACTGGTGGCCAGATATGTAGAGCCGGCTTCATGGCGCTTGGCTCAATGCTCCATCTAGCCCTACCAGTGCGGGGAGGTGGAATAACCCGCACTGGGCTATGCACACGTACAGGAGACACCGTGCGCTCTACTGCGTAACACGGTGTCTGCCCGTACTCCCGCTCTCCGCGGTTAGCCTGGGAAGTGGGCGCAGGTCTCCTACCTGCCCTTGGCCCACTACCTCTTATCCCCCCCCCCCCCCCCCCCCCCCAAGAAATTTTTGGGTAGTACTCACGGGCTTTTTGGGCTTCCGTGCTAGACGCGTCCCCTCATAACGCCGGTTCCCTTCTCCGGTTGCCTCTGCTCTCCTCAGTGCCTCCAGCTGTTCCCATGGGAGGCGATCCCTTCCAGCCAGGATCTCCTCCCATGTGTAGCAACCTTTACCGTCCAAAACATCCTCCCATGTCCATTCCTCCTTCTTGCGCTGTCCCTTCCTCCGATTACACCGCTGCTTGGTTCTGGTTATTTGGTGGGTGGTTCTGTAACGGTATTCCTCCTCCTCTTCAACCGAAGAGGAGGAGTAGTGATTGAACCAAGGCGCGGCGGGTTGTGATGACATACATATTTACCACAGAAAGCATTGAAGTTGGCTGAAACACCTGCATTTTGGAACTGTCTTACTCAATAGACCATGTTTGTGTGCGGCTTTATTAACTCATGGATTCTTGTATTTTTTTATATTGCTTGCAAAATTATATATGTAACATGAATTATTGCTAAAATAACATGCAAAATAGGCCAATTATAATATATATATCTCTCCCTCTCTCTCTCTATATATATATATATATCATCAAATTTTTCAAAGGTGAGAATCCAGGTACAAACAAATTCACATTTGGGACAACTTTTTTTATCGGCAGTCCTCTGCGTAATGTGTAAGCAATTTACAGTAGAGTTACAACATTGACAGAATGTATAGACCATGATTAGGTTATACTACACAAACATCACACAAAGCCCACTTTCAGTTTGGCTTTGACACAGCAGGAGATGGACCTACAGAGCCCGAACAGGGACTGTGAAGTGTGTTTAATAGTGTGTTATGAGAGATTGAACTGCTCGGACTAATGTTGATGACTTAATGGATAGTGGCCTGTCACTTTCAGTCTGTCAGACACTCACTAGCTGGTATTTACATGCTCTGTACCACCAGCTTTTTACACTGTTTACACTCCCTGTCTCGTAGCTTTGATTTCTCTCTCTCTCTCTCTCTCTTGCTGTCTGTCTTTCTTTCTCTCTCTCTCTCCCCCTCTGTCTCTAAGCAAAGAGAGAGGTGCAGTGAGGAAAGGAGAGGTTAAACCACATTTCCTCAAAGCCTTAAAGAAGTAAAAAGTGTGTGTGTGTTAGCATTTGTGCGTTTGTGTATTTGTGTGCTGTAAATGTGGAATAGTGCCTGACGCAAAACAAATGACTGCGCTCTCACAGAAGCATGACAGAGATGTGTGACACCTCCATTTGACAGATGAAATCACCCATTTTTATTTTTTATCTTTATTTAACTCGGCAAGTCAGTTAAGAACAAATTCTTTTTTTCAATGATGTCCTACTGGGTTAACTGCCTTGGTCAGAAAGACCAATGTTTAACCTTGTCGGCTGGGGATTTGGTCTTGCAACCTTTCGGTTACTAGTCCAGCGCTCTAACCACTAGGCTACCTGCCACACCACAATTTATTGCGCCATTAGAGTAAATACTGAGTAATTGCTTTGGTAAACGCCACGGTGGCATGCGTTTGTATCGCCTTTCGCCGGGTCGGGGCCTCTATCCAAACACAACTTCTGTTACTGACAATTCTCAGTCAAGCCAGGGGGATTATTTCTGATCGTACAGGTCAGCCATGTAATATATCCATTACGGGTTCTTGTCTGGAGGGAAAAAGGGGAAAGGATGGTTTGAGTGATTTGAGTGATTTATCACGTAGAAAGAAGTGTGTATAGAGGCATTAATGTTAAGGAAGCTTTTACAGTCTGTCTCAATGGGAGGTTGTGTCAATGCAGAGACACTGTGTGTCAGAGGCTATTCTTCCATCAGAATTCAACAGGCATTTATATTTAGAGACCCTTCAAATGTTAAGTAATACGGATTTTTCGATGGAAAGCCACAGAGTTTCTGTTTCCCCTCCCTCACGCAAGCGGCTAAAGCCTCCCACTCACCCAGCTCCGCCCTTCTCTTCCCAGTGATAACCCATGTGATAACCAGTCAGCAGCCAGACCCCAAACCCCTCCCCACTCATTCCAAACTAATAAAACCAGAGCTTCCTGGTATTCTTGGCCCTGCCCACTCCCGCCAGAGAGAGGAAGCTATTTATGTAATTTTTGCCCTCTCTAATGCATTAATTGAGGGGTGACTGCGACTAGGTCCATTTAGGGTGATGGAGGGTGTAGGTAATGGCCCAATGACCCCCACCTTCTCCCCTCCTCACCCTCTCACCTTCTACCTCCCCCCTCACTCTTTACTTCTCTCTCCTCTGTCCCACACAGAAACTGTGGTCCACTGGGATCAGAAGTAATCGCCCCCATGGGAGGCTAGGAGGGTAGTACCAGGACCGTGGAGCCCTAATGAACTACCAGTGACCCAGGTAGAGGTAAAGACTCACCCCTCACTTCTGTCCCCCTGCCCACGGCTCACAGAGGGGTTCAGGCTCACCTCTTACCCCCTGCATACTATTCCTATCCCCATTAGTGTGGAACCTCTACAACAATTTTATCTTAATCTCTTCATTCAAAGACTCAATCATGGACACACTTACTGACAGTTGTGGCCGCTTTGCATGATGTATTGTCGTCTCTACCTTCTTGCCCTTTGTGCTGTTGTCTGTGCCCAATCATTTGTACCATGTTTTGTGCTGGTGCCTTGTTGTGCTGCTACCATGTTGTTTTCATGTTGTGTTGCTACCATGCTGTGTTGTCATGTTTTGTGCTGGTGCCTTGTTGTGTTGCTACCATGTTGTTGTCATGTTGTGTTGCTACCATGCTGTGTTGTCATGTTTTGCTGCCTTGCTATGTTTTTGTCTTAGGTCTCTCTTTATGTAGTGTTGTGTTGTCTCTCTTGTCGTGATGTGTGTTTTGTCCTATGTTTTTATTTTATTTGATATTTTTAAACCCGGCCCCCGTCCCAGCTGTAGGCCTTTTTCCTTTGTGTAGGCCGTCATTGTAAATGAGAATTTGTTCTTAACTGACTTGCATAGTTAAATAAGGGTTAAATAAAATAAAATAGCCATTGTGATCATTTTCCATTTCATACCCCACTGAAAGCACCGGCTTGTTGGTGGTTTGTGTTTGGCTGCTGCACATATACACCAGCAGACTGATGTGTATGTCATTGTTTAGAGATGTTTATGAGGTATAGCTAGGGCAGAAAACAATGTGCCAATATTGATTATCTTTATTATGGTCCCGGAGCGCCTGTCAATCAATTCACCATCCCTCTCCTTCCCTTCCTCCAGTCTCAGACGTAGCAATAACAACCCATTAAAGGCCTTACTAAGCAGAGGACCGTACTTCTACTAATTGATGACGGCTTTATTTTGCTTTCCAATGGTCGGAGTCGCCGCTAGTCCTTTACTCACACTCGGCGATAGCATCAAGGTGGAAGAGGGAACAAATGAACGAGAGAGAGAGAGAGAGAGAGAGGGAAAAATAAAGAGAGTAGGCGTTGTTTACACTGGCGGCCTCCTCGCCTCCTTTATTTTGTGATTAGTGTCTGTAGTGTGTCACGCACACACACACGCACTTACTGACACACACACAATCTTGTTTTGATAGTTGGCAGTAAGGTCCTCAGTGCACTACTCCTTAGGACAGTACCCACGGGACCCAAAACGCATTAAGAAATGAATGTCCAATTTGGGATCAAGTCCAGGGTTAACCTGCATGTATTTGTGTGTGCACATGTGTGTGTGCATGTGTGTGTGTGTGTGTGTGTGTGTGCATGTGTGTGTGTGTGTGTCTGTGTGTGTGTGTGTGCTCCATAGGGAACAGAGAGTGGGGGCCAAGTCTAGGGGCTGTACAGAGGTTAACCACTGGGGTCAGTAATTGATAGGCCCCCTTTTTCGATCTGTTCTCCCCCTCGGCGCCTGCTGCTGGCCAAAGAAAACGCTCTTTAAATAACCATCTAAAGCAAACACCAGCGCCGCCATGCCGCCATGTTCCATGTCTTCTCCTCTTTCCACTTCAGGGTTCTGTTATAAAACGTTTTGGCCGACTCGACCGAGACATTTTTAATATGCTTCACGCGTTTCCCGTTCCGGACATAGCCTATGAGAGAGGGGAGAAACAATAACAACCCAGTCCAACAACAGGAAGTTTGTTTTCAGATCAGACCAGTAGATTGAGGGGGGGTTCAACGTTAAGATGGCGTCACGGAGGAGGTAGAGTCTTGTTTATAGCAGTAATTAATGTAGTAATGTAAGAATTAAATCAGATTGATTGGGAAATGTTGGTTTTGGCCGGTCAGCAGGGCGTTTATGGGGTCGTTGATTGTTGTTAATGGGGATTTAGGTGAAAATACAAGTTGTGCTCCTTGGGAAGTACAAGGAAGTGTGGACCTTAAACAAAGCCTACCATATCTTGTATTGTAAGGTCTTTGGTGTGGACTGTGGTTACGTAAAAGAGAAATCTGGTCAATGTGAAGCAAGAACTTGTAAAGCCATAAAAGGTGTCTAAATCGAAAGACTTTTGTCGTCCGTGTATGCTTTTCTCCTCAAAACCTAGAGAAGTCTGACTCTATTTATCTGAACAATATTTCCATTAGAATTATATGACAAAAAACGTGTTGAAGCTGATCTATCTATCGTAGCAACGTTAGCAGGTTTTGGCACAGTGCAGAGGAAACTCCCAGTGCCTAACACATGATGTTGCTGTGCTGTAGGTAAGAGCACTGTTCTGTACAGCACCCTGTGTGATCTGTCCGTGTGTGGGTTGGTTCTTTCTGCCTCAGCTCTTCTCTTTGATCACGCCCCGTTGACCGTAGCTTGTCCGCTAGAGCCTTTAATCTTGACCTTAATTCTGTTAATAGCTAACACACACATGCACACACACATGCACGCACACACACACACACACGCACGCACGCACACACGCACGCACGCACGCACGCGCGCACACACACACACACACACACAAAGTAATGTTTCCACAAGAACAGTATGGAGCCAAACATACTCCCAGGTTGAGCACCGCGTGCCAAAACCTCAGGAGTGGTAGGAAAGGAGAGCGGTGCCAAAGTCACTGTTCGGAACATCAACTACGGGGTGAGAAGTGCAGTTAAGCTCATGGACTCCTTTAGAGGCCCAGCCCATGCAATAGCCATTTCTCAATATACAGCAGAGGAAACCTGGGTACACTCCACTGCTCCTCAATGCTCAGGGACCAACATGGGCCATGATAAGGTGCTGGTGGTAGGAACCTACGCAGCACTAGCCTCAATTAATGGATTGTGCTGGTACTCTGTGAGAGAGAGAGAGAGTTTGTCACTCGCTGTGTGTGTCTGTGTGTGTGTGTGTGTGTGTGTGTGTGTGTGTGTGTGTGTGTGTGTGTGTGTGTGTGTGTGTGTGTGTGTGTGTGTGTGTGTGTGTGTGTGTGTGTGTGTGTGTGTGTGTGTGTGTGTGTGTGTGTGTGTGATTTGTTCATATAATAACCATTCAGCATCCGGCAGGCATTGATTAGGGCTTGATAGCAACTAGTTCCTACAAGGTACTCTATATCTATCTACAGATAGAGAGATAGAGGAAATGATGAAACGGAAAGAGAGAGGAAAGATGGTGAGAGGGAGAGAAAGAAGCCGACAGAAGGGGCACAAAAAGAAAGAATGAGAAAGTTGGAAAAATTCTGTCACGAAAGTGATCAGTAAGTGTATGTAAATGTATTGGTTCTTCAGGCTCTATAGAGTCTAGTGTAAATGTATTGGTTCATCAGGCTCTTTAGAGTGTAGTGTAAATGTATTCCTTCTGCAGGCTCTGTAGAGTATAGTGTAAATGTATTGGTTCTTCAGGAACTACAGAGTGTAGTGTAAATGTATTGGTTATGCAGGCACTATAGAGTGTAAATGTATTGGTTCTTCAGGCTCTATAGAATATAGTGTAAATGTATTGCTTCTTCAGGAACTACAGGGTGTAGTGTAAATGTATTGGTTATTCAGGCACTATAGTGTCACGTCCAGTGCTTATGTGTTTTGCTTGTTTTAGTGTTGGTCAGGACGTGAGCTGGGTGGGCATTCTATGTTGTGTGTCTAGTTTGTCTGTTTCTGTGTTCGGCCTAATATGGTTCTCAATCAGAGGCAGCTGTCAACCGTTGTCCCTGATTGAGAATCATATATAGGTGGCTTGTTTTGTGTTGGGATTTTGTGGGTGGTTGTTTCCTGTGTTAGTGTTTGTGCCACACGGGACTGTGACGGTTCGTTCGTTTTGTTATTTTGTATAGTGTCTTGTTTTCGTGTATATTAAATCATGGAAACTTACCACGCTGCACATTGGTCCTCCGATCCCTCTCGCCTCTCCTCGTCCGAGGAGGAGGAAGAGCTAGACTGACGTTACATATGGAGTGCAAATGTATTGGTTCTTCAGGCTCTATAGAATATAGTGTAAATGTATTGCTTCTTCAGGCTCTATAGAATATAGTGTAAATGTATTGCTTCTTCGGGGATATAGAAAATAGTGTAAATGTATTGGTTCTTCGGGCTCTATAGAGTGTAGCGTAAATGTATTGTTTCTTCAGGCTCTACAGAGTGTAGCGTAAATGTCTTGGTTCTTCAGGCTCGATAGAGTGTAAATGTATTGGTTCTTCAGGCTCTACAGAGTGTAGTGTAAATGTCTTGGTTCTTCAGGCTCTATAGAGTGTAAATGTATTGGTTCTTCAGGCTCTATAGAGTGTAGTGTAAATGTCTTGGTTCTTCAGGCTCTATAGAGTCTTGTGTAAATATATTGGTTCTTCGGGCTCTATATAGTCTAGTGTAAATGTATTGGTTCTTCGGGCTCTATATAGTCTAGTGTAAATGTATTGCTTCTTCAGGCTCTATGGAGTCCAGTGTAAATGTATTGGTTCTTCAGGCTCTATAAAGTGTAAATGTATTGGTTCTTCAGGCTCTATAGAGTGTAAATGTATTGGTTCTTCAGGCTCTACAGAGTGTAGTGTAAATATATTGGTTCTTCAGGCTCTACAGAGTGTAGTGTAAATGTATTGGTTCTTCAGGCTCTACAGAGTGTAGTGTAAATGTATTGGTTCCTCAGGCTCTACAGAGTGTAGTGTAAATGTATTGGTTCCTCAGGCTCTACAGAGTGTAGTGTAAATGTATTGGTTCTTCAGGCTCTACAGAGTGTAGTGTAAATGTATTGGTTCTTCAGGCTCTACAGAGTGTAGTGTAAATGTATTGGTTCTTCAGGCTCTACAGAGTGTAGTGTAAATGTATTGGTTCCTCAGGCTCTACAGAGTGTAGTGTAAATGTATTGGTTCTTCAGGCTCTACAGAGTGTAGTGTAAATGTATTGGTTCCTCAGGCTCTACAGAGTGTAGTGTAAATGTAGGTTATTCAGGCCCTATCTCTTCACTAAGACTGGTGAACCTGTGAGTCTCTGTTGTCACAAAGCCTAGTTTATACTCTCATCCGGGGCTTGGCCAGAAGGATACCAATCCTTACAGTGATGATCAAAACAAGTATCATGATACCAATCTGAGAACAGATGGTCTATCAGTTCCCTATCTTAAAGGAAATGGAACATGAAACGGCTTCAGACCTCATCCAGTCGTAACACTCTACACATGAGCGATACAATCAGATGATACATGATGGTGTTATCCCCTTTCCATGGAGCAGACTCACGCTAACATGTCCGCCACTGTAACATAACGTCATATGTGTGAATACTTTCACCCCTTTCTATCTTTTGTATCTACACGAAGGCGAACATGCATTTCACTCATCCATAAGCACATCTACAGTGTGTACATAGAGTCCCATTTTGATTCATGTTCGTTTTAACAGGCTAACATCCATAGGTACTGTACCATGACCATGCGTGTCCTGCTGGATGTATATAATCATTATGGTGGATGAGCAGCCTCAGATGGTCCGCTTCTTATCTCTATGATTGGTGGAATTCAGCTTCAGCTGTTATTAGGCCTATATGCTTCGTAGCTGGTCTGTAGTTATTCAACCATACAGTATAGTCCATGTTAAGATGGTAGGGGAATCAGGCAAAGAAATGCATAATGTGACAAGAGGAAAATATCAAATGAATCTACAGGACGGAATCGTGTGTGTGTGAGTGCTTGGTGAGTAAGCGCGTGTCTGTTTGTTGATACGAACTTGGTTGTTTGGTCCAATAACTTTCTGCATGAATAAATACAATGGTATTGTAATGCAATGGTAAAATGGTGAAACCTTACATGGACAAAAAATACTACTCCATACGTGTATAGTATGCTATGATTTTTTTGTACGTTTTACAGTTGAATTTATTTTTATCAACACTTTTATTTTATCAAATGGTTGTATTTTGAATGCCAGGCACCTGTTTTTATATGATATATTTTCTATGTGTTTGTTTTGGTTACTTTACTGCCTTTCCTCCAGTCAGTGCGTCAGTCAGGTAGAGAGGATGTGAAGTAATTTCAGTTTAGAGCCTTTGCCTTAGTGAACTGCCTCTGGCGGAGCATACAGCAGAGAGAATGAGAGAGAGGGGAGAAGTACACAACATGTCAACAGACAACTATCTCTCATATTCCATCTGAACGCTGCCTTCTTCCGAGGGTCCATTTGTGTAGTCAACATCTTAAAAGGGTCTTGCCTCCTCTCCTCTTTTTATTCTCTCTCTCTCTCTCTCGCTCTTAGATTTCATTCTTCTTATTTTTTAAACTGCTTGAGTCTTAATACACAGATATCACATTCCGGGCCCCGCAAGTTTTTTTGAAAAATGAGCACATTACTTCCTACATCTCCCTTCCTTATTTTTATGTCACAATAAATATTTCCATTTATATGCAAATGATTATCTACTGACCAAGAATGGATAAAAAATGGTCTTGTTTTCATTGTAGTGTGTGTGTGTGTCCGGGAGGCGGGTGTGTGTGAGTGAAAAGGCGAATGCCTGCCTAGGATGGGGCCCGACTCTCGCTGGAAGAGAGGAGAGAGAGAGAGAGACACTCCTCATTTAAAAGAAGTAAATAATCTCCCATTGCATTCTATTATTTATACCCCATGCCTTGAAAGTGACTGTATTAAGTTATAAGTTATAAGTAGTTAGAAGTTACTTACTTTAAACTGAGGGGGGAGAAGAAAGCTGACGCTCTGCTTAGCTGAGTTCCCCCCAAATTGCTGACATAATTACATGAATGTCATTTTTTTTATGACTCACAGAAAATCTTGGCATTTTCACTGAAGCAGATAATTAGACTTGGAATAAAGCAGGGGCGGAATAATTAATACATAAAAACTAGATGAACTTTTTCTAATTATTTTTATTTAATCTCCATTCTAATTATTGTTCTAGTCGGCTGAGCGAGATTGCCTCTCTCATTCAGGGTGTGAAATGCACCCGTAGCGCTCAATCCTTACCCAGTGAAATATCAACTGAGCGTGGAGACGGGAATTCACAGAGCCCTCCACTACTCTCTTCCCCCTCTCTCTTTCTCTCTTTCCCTCTCTCCCTCTTCTGATTGAACTGTAATTTACATTTCTCCATTGCGCCAACAAACAATTTACACACACCTGCCACACTTTATTTATTCATTTTCCTTCCCCTCTCCTCTCTTCCTCTGTCTCCAAATGTACGGCAATCAATATTTCCACAGCTTTTAAATGAGTTTGTTAATTAGTCTAATGTGTTTTGGATAGAGGTTGTGTTCCTCTCTCCGTATCTCTTGCCTTGTGGATAAACAGTTTCTTAAAATAACTAACCAGAATAGGACATATAAAGTGTATATCTTCTGAAAGTCTTGCTGACCACAGAATGAATGTTCCCACTTATCTGTCGTGTGACTTGCTCTACCAGGAACCTGCCTCCGTAAAGGAAGCCAGCAGCTTATCAGATAAGGCCTCAGTTTAATGCTGAAATAAGCATAATTAACATCCTCATAGTACCCCCACACACACACACAGCCACACACACACACACAGCCACACACACACACACACAGCCACAAATGAGCTGGCACTCATGTGCACGAACATGCACACACAGAGTTATCACATTCTTAGAGTTGTACAAACATCTTAAAAGTACAAATATTTGACAGACTTGATCATCAAGTGTGTATTCCTCTCAAGTACAGCGTATCAGACCACTGAGGTATTTCAGTTTGTGAAACTAAATATATAATGGTCTGCTTTTCTTAGATGAAAATGTACAGAATTTGATACGATGTGTTTTGTTTAAAGCTACGGTCTAACTATGCAGTAGGCTACTTCATGTACATCAAGGTATTTTCCCGTAAAAGTGAATTCCAAGAACTGTCTATGATTAGAAAACGCCACATTGAAAGTGAACATGTAGCCTAAAATATCAGTCCACAAATGTCTCCATTATGTTTGTGCACAGACATTTGAGTGGTGGCTGATTTTGATACTTAGATTGTTATTAAAAAAAGAGATTATGAACTAATGAAAGGCAGCAGCTAAATTAAAAAGCCATGAAATTAAATAAATCCTTCCATTTCTCCTATTTCCATGATTACTCTGTGTGTATTCACTAGATTAAAATTACCGCTCTATTAACTGTTAATACACAACACAAGATCTGATTTAATTAACATCAGATTTAATTGAGGCCCTTACAATTGCAGTTCAGATAGAAACGATTCCCGACCGCTATAATTAAACAAATGTAATGTAAATCCTAAAAAATGCCTTTTCAAAAACAGCTTGATGTGCATCCAAGGCAAATCATTTCATTTCATTCAAATAAGAAACAAAAAAATATTAATATTATTATTAGTTTCCATCAATTAATATTTCTGCCAGGTAGTGTGTGTGTGTGTTTTGATGTGAATAATATATTATAATTGAATTAAAGAGATAATAATGGAAAAATAATCAAATGAAAATATATTTTTTTTACCTTATTTGAATTAATTTATTGACAGTGTGTTCTGTTTTGTTGTGAGGGGATTCTTAATGAGTAAATACCTTCGCAAATCTTAATCTAGTTTTACATGACAGAAAGAGAATATAATTCTCTAATTCAATCAAGTCATAATCACACACACATTTCTCCTTGCCTCTTTTTCCTTCTTTATTTACACATAAAGTCCTAATACCATCGCCTCTCTTCAAAAGTCTGTCCTGATTTCCATAAGCAGCATCTAGATGTGGCTTATTGAGTCGCTAAATTCCAATTGTATTAGATGGAGTATCTCAGAAACGCTGTAACCGGTGTTTATGGTTTGGATGATGTGCTGTTTCTTGTTTCTTGTTTGCGAGAGTTGCTATTCCGTGTGCGTGTAGTGTGGTATCAGGATCAGAGCAGATAGCATCCTCTTATCGCTGTGTTATATTCTTTTCTATGGGCCAATATTTTTGGCATTACCAATGTAATCTGGAGTATCTGCCTGGTTGTGTACTGTGTGTGTGTGTGTGTGTGTGTGTGTGTGTGTGTGTGTGTGTGTGTGTGTGTGTGCGCGCGTGTTATTACTCATTTCAGCTTTGCGGCACTATGCTATACCAGATGGGGAGTGAAGCCGGCCCCACTCTCATAAGTACGCAGTGCCACCATGTGTTGGATGGTGATATTACTGGGAGAAGATGCAGACGACAAAGCAAGATTACCTTTAAGTCCGCCGTTTGAGCTTATGTGCGTCTCTGCTTACATACCTGTCTCGCTTGTTCCTGTGCATGTTTGTGGTTGCGTGCTGGTGTACGTGCTTGGGTCCATGTGTCTTGCGTGTGAGTGTGCTTGTGTGTGTGTGTGTGTGTGTGCGCATGCTGGGTGGGTGAGCTGTTGGGTGCCGAGGACAGGTCAGGTCCTGGGGAATGTGAGACATTAGCGAAAGCAGACAAAACACGTCTTATCCCTAGCATGTGAAAACTGCCTCTCAAATGTACAGTAATCTACTGTCCCATCAGCGGCAGAGACTGTACGGTACAAAGACAGCCAGGCTGGCTGGAATAAAGCCTCTTTATGACATGTTGAAGGCTTGTTTATGTTTACACCTCTGATTTATATCAACATTCCAACTCCACACTGTTGTGGAAAACTCTATCCAACGATTAGGCAGAGACTCATTTAATGGTATAGTAGGATTTGTTGGAATGCATACAAGCAGCTGCAAGGTAGGTCCGTCTCTGATCGCAGTCAGGGAAGGAGCTCGACAAGTAAATGCTTCGATGTCCCGTATATAGTGGGAGGTAGTAATACAATCATATTGTTGCACAGCAGTTCTTTTCTACAAGCAACAGTTCCGAAACACAATGGCCCTGTGTTACGGTGCAGACATAACTGGAGTATATGAAATGCATAGAAATGTATCACAGTTCGACAAAGAACAGAGTACAAACCTTGAGAAGTTACAACAGCTCACCCCAATTCTGCCACCGCAACACACACGCACGTAAATAATCATGTTCACGTATGCTCACTGCTGATGCTGTACACTGAGTGCACCAAAAATGACATAGGAAGCTATGATCCCTTATTGATGGCACTTGTTAAATCCACTTCCATCAATGTAGATTAGGGTTCTCCAATTGGCGGCCCGCGTGTGATTTTATTTGGCCCCGCAAGGTTTCTGAGCAAAAAAATGGTTAAAACACTGTAAAAACTCCAGCAAATCAGCTCCAAGTTATTTTAATTCTGGAAATCTGTTCCAAAGTATTATCATGCATAATAGAGAGAGTTTACAGTATGTAATCATATACAAATGCAAGGAAGGTTTGAAATTATTCTGTTTTAGTTACATATTATATCCATTTGGGTATCTCTGGTCAATTTGCAGTCTACAAATTATTTGTAGTTGTTCTGGCCCCCTGACCATCTGCTCAAGAAGAAAACGTCCCGTGGCTGAATCTAGTCGATGGTCTCTGGTGTAGATGAAGGGGAGGAGACAGGTTCAAGAAATTGTTTTAACTCTTGAGACAATTGAGACATGGATTGTGTGTGTGCCATTCAGAGGGTGAATGGGCAAGACAAAATATTTGTGCTTTTGAACAGGGTATGGTAGTAGGTGCCAGGTGCACCGGTTTGTGTCAAGAACTGCAACACTGCTGGGTTTTTCACGCTCAACAGTTTCCCGTGTGTATCAAGAATGGTCCACCACCCAAAGAAAATCCAGCCTACTTGACACAACTGTGGGAAGTGTTGGGGTCAACATGGGCCAGCCTCCTTGTGGAATGCTTTTGACACCTTGTAGAGTCCTTGCCTCGACGAATTGAGGCTGTTCTGAGGGCAAACGGAGATGCAACTCCTAATGTTCCTAACGTTTTGTACACTCAGTGTACACGTTGTGTTTGTACATGTGTGAGCTTACACCCGCGTTTTTGTGTGTCTGAGTTGTAGCCGAGTGCCTGCGTGTGTGTGTTTGTGCGTCTGTGAGCTCTGACTGGGCAGGCAGGTTACCTACCTCCTGGCGCCAGCGGGGATAAAGGCTTCACGCTTGGGCTGAGATTACCTGTGCGGGCGCCCTGTGTGGTGTGTTTAGGAAGCAGCCCTTTTTTGTTCCCATTTCCCCCTCGGCTTGCGTCTTTTAGGACAGTCCATGCACCCGGGGAGGGAGGGCTGGAGCGGGCCAAGTAGAGTTGAGAGGGTGGGCGTCGGTCACGCCCACCTCTCTTCACCGTGAACCCCTCACCTGGTGGTGACCTGACTGCGGCTGTTTTCAACTGGCTATCACCGTGACGATAAAGCCCCGTGCCACGATGGAGGAATGAAAACAGTTTTAGAGAGGCCAGACAGACAGGAGTCAGAGATGTAGCCTAGCGCATCACGAGGACATACCGGCATGAGGCTAAACACACTCCACCCCTCCCTGCTCTAATCTAGAAACATTCACAACCCCTTAGTATCATTCAGGTCCCCAAAACATATCACATTTTGGGTGAGGTACACCTGATCTCCCAAAACTAGCCCTTTCTCTCCCATTTAGCTGCCTTAGTCGACTGCCACACACCCACCCACACACATCCAGCCCAGGACATTCAGTCTCTAACTTGCCCCACTGTTTACATGGTAGCAGTGTTCAGCTGGAACACTCAACTATTCCAGGCATGTGCTACATTCAAGTGTGGGACCATAGTGGCCTTTCTGGTGAGTGTCAGTTGTGTGTGTAACGACTGTGTAGTGTGTGAGTGACATTAGTCAAGAGGCTTTCAATTGGTGTGACTGTGATGGTGTTGGATTGACTCCACGCAACAGCGTTTTGCAGCTTGTGGGGGATCTTTGACTCTCTAAGAGTAAAAAAATGAAGTATGTGAAAACATTCAGTTGGAAAGCGACAGTTGTATTTAAACAGGGTCATTGCAGAGAGGTGTACCACTAGTTGAATCTAGACTGTGCCCATATCCCCCCCAATCCTTGACTTACCCTCCATATCAACCCTACCACCTCCTCATCCATCTCTCCATACCCCCACTCTCTTCTTTCCCTCGCTCTGCCACAGGCCCCAAAGCCCCAAGATGCTGGTTAAATTACCCATCATGCCCTTGACCTTGGAGATCACCCAGCGTTGCAGGATGAAGCTCTGGGTGCCCAGGGAAAGAGAGGGAGAGAGAGAAGGAGAGGGAGGGAGGGAGAAGGGGGAGAGAGGGAGTGAGGCAGCGGGAGTGAGAGAGAGAGAGGAAGGGTGGCATAGAAAGGGGGGATGGTTGAGAGAGTGAGGAGGAGAGAGAGTGAGGGGAAGGAGGAGAGGTAGAGAGAGCGAGGGAGAAGGGGTGGATGGAGAGAGATGGAGAGAGAGGGACAGAGTGAATGAGAGAGTGAGAGAGTGAAGGCCTCAGCCTCAGCCCTGGCTGCTCTCTCTTATCTCTCCCGCTTGGTGGAGTTTTAAATTATTCATTCCCTGCTGCTCCCGCCGACTTACACATCTCCATCACACGGCTGCCCGCATCCGCCCGGGGAACAGGCGGTCGCCACGGCAACCTTATCGCAGATCGCAGATTTCGTCTCCAGAAATGAAATAAAAGAGGAAATTGGCTGTATTAGCATAAGAGGAGTCAGCCTGGAGTTGAATACACACATCACCCCCAAAGCACGTACAGCCCTCCCCTCCATCTTTCCCTCCTCCTTATCCCCCCATTCCTTATCAGCACTGTCTGATCGCTGCTCTCCTTTTCTTTTTTTATTCCTCCTCCCCCCTCCTTCCCGCTCCCTCACTCTTTGTTCCTGCTCGCGCTGAGGGAAGAATGGAAGCAGGGGCTGATGGGTAGAAAATAGATGTGGTAGTGGCGACCTCTGACCTTTTCAGAAAGAGTAAACAATGAGCAATAACCTGGGAGATGTGACTCGGCTGTCGTCGGGGGCGACAGACTGACAGCCAGCTTTATTTCCTGTCCAATAGGACCTTTTCTCCCCATCGTGTTTTTTATTTTATTTTATTATTGCTGTGTTTTTTTGTTTTTTTTAACGTTTCACCTGGTCTTTCGAGACCTGATATCCCGATTTTCTTTGAGCGGGGGACTGACTGTGACCTTAAAGAAAAGGTGTGAAATGTTTGTTTGGCTTTCTGATTGCTGTGTGACTGAATGTAACTTCTTGGCTGTATTCACAAGTCAGTCTAAGGCAATCAGTCCTTTATAGGCTCTTCGGTCCCCATTACCATCCTCTGTCAATACATATCTCTTAAAGGCATCAAAGCACCTCCATCACTGTACAACCACAAAGACCAGGACACAATGCAGACTCTTTAGAGCAGAGCCGTAAATGTGTTTTCTCCTTAGCACCTATTCTCCCTCCACAAGTGGTCCCTGATTCCCTCCCTCCCTCTCCTCTCCTCCTCTCCTCTGCTCCCCCTTTCTCTCGCCTCTCTCCCCTAATTGAAGTTAAACAGCTGAGAAATGGTCTTCATGCCTCCCCAGATGGTTTTAAATGTAGACATTCTCTCTCACTTAGATTGACACGTCCCCGGGGAGGTGTGTGTGCGTCTGTTATGGAAATGATTTCCCCACTCACTCACATCTATTGTGTCAATCAGAGCAGCATGGGGTCCCTGTGGGACAATAACACCCACCACATCTACTGATGCCAATTATCATTGTTGTCATCATGACAGAAACTTTGTTGTAATGTTGCTCTGTTTCTCTGCATGTTCCCCAATGTTCCCCAACGTGCCTACTAAGGCTTAATGATTTAATGATGGTTAGGAATTCATGCACTTTGAACTCTCTTTAAAGTGATGCTCCAGAACTTTTGTAGAAATTAAGCCAGTAGATTTGAAAGAGGTGCTCACGAGCAAAAACGGGCCCCCATTTTTTTGTGTACTACGTCATCCATTTTGTATAATATGTGACGTCCTATGATATGTACTTTTTTTACGTGTTTTTATTCATATGATATGTTACGAGCACAATTCGTACAGGAGGTTAAGAATTTGTTATGCTTAAGATCTAAGACTGCATATTTTCTCACTCACTCGCTCGCACGCACGCACACACGCACACACGCACACACGCACACACGCACACACGCACACACGCACACACGCACACACGCACACACGCACACACGCACACACACACACACACACACACACACACACACACACACACACACACACACACACACACACACACACACACACACACGTGTGTTTACAGTCTAGGTGTTTACAGTCTAGGTTCACTCCTCTCCCTTGGCTTTCCTCTCTCCTCTCGTCCTTCCCTGTCCCTTTTCATCCACTACCCATCTCCCTCTCTGCTCTGGATGAGTTCAGTCTTTAATCTGGACCTGGAGCGACATCAGATATCTCCTCCAGAACCACAGAGAGGGGCCCAGACCAGATCAGACTTACTCCTGACCCAGTCTAGACCAGATAAGCTCACCCACTGGACCTCTCCCATGCCCCAAACACCCACTCCCCCCCCCCCCCCCCTATACTGCCCCATTGTGGCCCCTAGGGCATGGTCTGTTCCTGGGTAGGCCATTTAAACCCTGTTGTCTTGGTTTGAGAGAGTCCTCCTACTCCTTTAGTAGCAGTGCCGATGGCTCTCTAGGGATGGTGGTTTGTCTATGAGGAAGGAGATAGCCAACTAGACGCTCTGCAGTTCTGACCCAGACCAGACACTCCACCCCCTCTTGTCCTTTCACAGGACCTCATCCACTCACCCTTTATAGTGGTTTCTCTCAGCTCTTCGTGTCCCCATGACACTGTCTGTCACTGTCCTCTCAGCCAAACCATGGCTAGTTTCTGGCCCCTGGGCCCCTGTTGTACGTCCCCATAGATGCAAGATGATCAGGAGGAGAGGAGATGTAGATAGACAGATTCAGACACTGAGACCCAGACAGTTGTGGGTGTAGTGGTGGGTGGGCTATTCTATCTACACTATCTATAGCCCCATGGGGTCAGAATTGGAGTAAACTTCAGAGCATCTCGCTTATTACACTAATGGCACTCTAACAAAACAACTTTAATGTCTGGTATCTACGTGTTCGCAAATAAAACTAGGAATAATGGCCAAAAGGCCAAAGGTCATTTTTCATACATCCTCTAACCTCTCCGCAGGCTTCAGCTCAGTGTGAGAACAGGCCTTAGACCGTGTTCATCTACTTATTTCGCTGGCTATGCTCTAAGATGCTGTCTTGGTGACATTGTGCAAAGTCGATTCCCCAATTCTAAATAACACTCTATTTGCAGCAGTTAATTCAAAACAATTCTCAATGAACTTCTTTCTCTTCTCCCTTTTCATCTATTCATCTAGGTTTATTTACAAGTGGCTTAATGTCAGAACAATTCCCTTCTTGTTCCAGGGCCACTATCTCCCCGAGGGGCTCTTTACATGTTGTCCAAACATTATAATTCCCCATGCTTCCCCACGGTGACGTCAGCGCCGTTTGTTTGTCAAGCTGTTAATCTGGTTAGATGATGAATACTTCGTAACAGTAGGAGAGCGGCCTGAAACAGCCTGAAACGGCCCAGCCAGCCAGGCAACTATTCTGCAGTTTACTCTACTCATTGGTGGTCCAGAGGATTTTTTAACTCAAGCTTCTCTCTCTGTTTGATTGTACAGCTTGGTTGGTAAATGGTTGGAGGCTGATCGCAGCCTACGTGTGATTTCACATGGGGCTATAGAGACACTCAGTGCCTGTAGCTCTGTCCCACCCACACACAGTCTGCTCTGCAAACAGATCCACCACTCACTCACAATCTGGTATGTAGGTTTGCTGTGAACCGCCTGTAGTGATGGAGGGAGCAGGGAGGGGTGAGTGTGTGTTTGTGTTTATTGTGTTTGTGCGTGTGGCTCGGTGTGTGTTAGTCCCAAGACCACACATCCAGTAAGGTTCTCTCTCTCTCTCTCTCTCTCTCTCTCTCTGTCTCTGTCTCTGTCTCTGTCTCTGTCTCTCTGTCTCTCTCTCTCTGTCTCTCTCTGTCGCTGTCTCTGTCGCTGTCTCTGTCTCTGTCTCTGTCTCTCTCTCTCTCTCTCTCTCTCGCTCTCTCTGTCTCTCGCTCTCTCTGTCTCTCGCTCTCTCTCTCGCTCTCTCTCTCTCGCTCTCTCTCTCTCGCTCTCTCTCTCGCTCTCTCTCTCTCGCTCTCTCTCTCGCTCTCTCTCTCTCGCTCTCTCTCTCGCTCTCTCTCTCTCTCTCTCTCTCTCCCTCTCTCTCACACACACACACACAATGTGGCAGGCGGCTCTAGCTACCCCTCCTGTAATGTTAACTGACAGGGTGAGACAGGAGACAATGATGATCCTGCACCGTCCAAAACCGGATCGCTACCTCCCCCTCTCCCTCTACCTCTCCCTCTCCCTCCCCTCCACCTCTCCCTCCCTCTCGCTCTTGTCAAGCCCTTGTTCCTGTCCCTTTCCCTGGTGTCTGAGACCAGATAACCACAGCGGGGAACGGAGCGGGTCTGGGGGAACGAATCCCAGAGGTGGAGGGCTTTGGACGCAGACGCGGTCTTTCTGGTGAGGAGTACGGGTGCAAAAAGGGGTGAAACCCCACTGGATGTGGTAGTGGTATCACACTCTTTCCTGCACCCTCGGGGGCGAGGTGGAGGATGCTGTCTCTCGTGTCCGGTCAAACCAGCGTCTCCATGTTGGTCACAGTACATTTAGAGAGCAGGCTGAGGAGCTGTGAGTGGTACCATGGCGTGTTAGAGACTGGCGTCCCAAGATGGCAGCCACCGTGTAGTCATGTTTGGACAAGTGTTTGTTTGCAGTGGGATGGCGATATGGACATTTCAACAAAGGGGATTTAAAACAAGTCTCCAAACACAACAACTCCAGCCCCATATTTGATTTAGCTACAGTATGCCGCAAGGAGAAAGAGGAACTCTTCTGACAGTGTGAGTTTAGTTTTCGTGTGGCATCGTAGAGCCCCAATGGACCAAGGAGGAAGTTTTTTTTTTTTTTTTAAGTATATTCTTATAAGTGTTTTAACACTTTATTCAGTTAGTGAATAAGGAAAGAAGACAGGCAAGCGGGAGAAACAATGGATGCAGGGATTGAACACTGGTCTCCAGTGGGGAGTTGGACAGGCGACATGCTGGGCAGTGTTACCACTACACCACAGCTCTGCACAAAAATACATGTTTCTTTGTGTGTGTGCCTGCGTGCGTGTGTGTCTGTGCATGTGTGTGTGTGTGTGTGTGTGTGTGTGTGTAGCGGAGGGAGAAGAAAGCAGGCCCATAAATCCTAGTTCTATCAGTGGTCCAGTCTCAGCTTCCCTCGTGTTCCTTTATTGAATGTTATTGTAGCCGGACAGACCCCTAGATGATATTTCCTGGTCCCAAATCAAGATCAGAGACGGGGGGAGGCAGGGGAGGATGGAAGGAAAAAATGAGCGATGGAGGATGAGGAAGAAGGGATGAGGGTTGGAGGGTTGGGGTGGTGGATTTAGGCACAGAGACCATTTAAAAGCAAAGTAGAAAGGGAATGGTTTAAGGAATTCCTGTTAGGGAATACATAATGGGAATACAGGGGGTGTGAGGAGAGGTGGGAGATGGGACACTGGGGTCACCCCATCGGGGAGTATGAAGCAAAACGTCTATGGTCTCGGAAAGTAGATGCGGATGACTAAATCAGTTTGTTGGAAGAAGGAGGAGTGAGAAAAGAAAATGTTTGACAATAAAAACATGAAATAGTGAATTTGTGCCACGGGTCGGCTTGAGCTTTAAAGTCACAACCCACAAGAGTCAACAAATAAAATAACCAGTGATGATGTTGATGATAATGTATTAAAACAATGAGTGGGAATCAAGGGGGTGGAAAGATGAATACAACTAGAGTGAAATCATTCTTACACCCCCTGGAATGATTGAGATAATGTTACACTATACTTACAAAAGAATAGGCTTATGTGAGAGTTGAGTACATGTGTGTTTCTGCTGTACATACTGTACAGGTCATCAGTGTTACCTTTGGTTAAAAGGTAACACTGATGACTAGTATATTTTGCTAAGCTTTTGTTCGTTCCATGCTATATTCTCACTGTAATTGTATTTATGAATATAATATGTATGTGAGCCCTTCACGGTTTGTGTGAGAGGTGTGTATGCCCTTTTCCATGTGTGTGTGTAGGAGGTGTGTATGGCCTTTTCTCATTTAAATTTGCTCAACTCCTGTGTCCTCTCTCCTCCGTCCTCTCTCGCCTCCTTTTGAAAAAGGTCAAAGGTAATCGAGGCGGTGAGGAGAAGGAACGTGGACGAAAATGCTTTTGTATGAAATTAGACTCTTCTCCAATCACGCATCAGGCAAATATATATACGTTGTTTACAGGGTTGGATCTCAAAATAAATGTGTAAAGTGATAAAAACAAATGACGTTAGTTGAGCAAGAAATGTTATTGATAAAACGTAGCATGTTGTTTATAAATGTGTGCATGCGTTTCCCCTCCGACAACACATACGCTGATTCACAGGGATGTGGCAGATTATCAAAACTCTTCGAAGAACTCAGGTAGGATACACATGACTGTCCTCCATGAAACGTGGCTATTGAGGAGGGGAGGACACTTCCGTTCGCCTACTAACCAATTGACATCTCCTCGACCACTTGAACACTTATCGGTTTCCGGGTCACGGAGGAGAGAGGACGGAGGAGAGAGGACGGAGGAGAGAGGGTGGAGGATGGATGAGAAAATGAGAAAAGGCCTATGTCCTGCTCTGTGTGAGTTTATGAGTGTGTTAGTGTGTTTCTCACTGTGTGTGTGTGTGTGTGTGTGTGTGTGTGTGTGTGTGTGTGTGTGTGTGTGTGTGTGTACAGTAAACGTGAGCAGGCCCTCTGTAGGCGTGAGTTCTTGGACTCCCCTGCGGTTATCTCCTTGCTTTTGATTCGCTGGGGAATCGCTGGGAGACAGGGACAGAATGGACTCCAGAGATTGCTGTTCCACTGGTGTCTCCCAAACGTGCTTTGCTCCTCATGCACCCTCACTCCAGCCCTCCCAAATTCCCCCATTCGCCACCGTCTCACCCCACACTGCGCCTTGGTAATAGTATCAAAACACCCCCTTCTCTCAGTGGAAACAGCACTTTTTCTTCGGGGTGGGTGTGCTCCATCCCTCTTTATTGGGGGGGGGGGGGGGGGGGGGGCGGGGAACCTTTGAATGGAGAGAGATAGACAACCCACACCCCCTCCGACTCCCCCCCTGTACCCTCTCATCCTCCTGCCCAAAACCAGACTTATTGAGTCCTCTCCTGTAGTTGTGCCATCTAATGCCAGTAGCAGCTGTAGTGAGTGTGTATGTGTTCGCATGTGTGTGAACATGAGGGGGCAGGATGGCAACTAATCTGGCCCAGCTCTAGAGGAGATAAGGCTTACTTAGAGTTTGGAGTTCCCCCACCCTCACCCCCCGCCCAGCCCCCTGCGCCCAGCGCCCTGTGCCCGCCACACTGGCACTAGAACATCCCAGACAACGCCAAGGTAGATGGAGACAGAAGATAGATCATAGCAGGCTGCTTTTTTCATGAGTAGAAAGGATTTGATTTCATTCTGATCCCCCTCTAATTCTCACACACACACATGCTCACACACACACGGGCACACACATACACACACGCTCACACGCAAGACACACGGAGCCAAGCACGTACACCAACACGCCACCACAAACATGCACAGGAACAAGTAAACTCTCAACAAGGCTGAGGCCATAGTCTGGTGGTGATCCTATGTTATCCAGATACATGGCAATATGACACACACACACACACACACACACACACACACACACACACACACACACACACACACACACACACACACACACACACACACACACACACACACACACACACACACACACACACAGTACACACAGTACACACAGTACACACAGTACACACAGTACACACAGTACACACACACACACACACACACACACACACACACACACACACACACACACACACACACACACACACACACACACACACCGTTAAACCCACACCATCAGCAGCAAAGGACAGAAGAATAGTAGATATCCCAAGTGGTGTTATTGTGATTAGAGCAGTGTAGAGATGCAGAAGTGGTAATAACTGATTATATACATTATCCACTCTTCTCCCTGATTCACATCTATTCCTCTCTCCCCTCCTCTGATCTGTAGCTTGGGGAGGTCTACAAGGATACGCATGTAAAAAGCCTAATCTCACATCAGTAACAGACGTAGCTAACTGTCTCATTGGCCGGTTATCTACATGTTAGACTATTTATGTGATTTGAATCACAGATCACTGATTAGCTGTGCACTAATGATGTTGTACATTGTTACAGTCACATTACAAACAACACACTATGTAGGTGCTTGGCTTATTTGTCTGATTTCTATCTCATTGAGACATTCTTCTATTTCTCGACTTTTAAATGTAATTCAGAATGGAGGATTGATGAGGTATCGTTGACAATGGACGACTATCCTCCTTGCCTGGTGTCTTCCATGTTGTCTGTGGTAGCTACGGTGAATTGGTTGTAGTGAGTGTCAGGTCCATAGTGATCCAGTAGATTACTTATTCTGTCTCCCTCCTGCCTTTCTATCTGAGCACAGCGTGACCACACCACAGACAAAACACCCCGCTCCGGGCCCATCCACATCAATCAGGTTACACTCCTCTACCGTTCCTTTCACCCCCTCCCTCTCTCTCGCCTTCCTTTCTTTCCTCTGGACCTCCTAACCACAAGCCACCACACATCCAGCTATAGTTCTCTGTTCTTCCCTTCGTTCAACTCTTTCGGTATCCCTCTCTTTCTTCTTCTCCGATATCAATCTGTTTGCCCGTCATGGTCTCTCTCTCCTCCATCTCTCTTCATCTCGTCCCTCGTTCTTCCTCTCTCTGTGTGGGCCGATGCTCTACACAGGTCATATACAGGTAGTAGGGAGTCCATGTTATGACTCTAATCCAGAGAAGAAGAACAAGAGGGAATAAGAGAAGGGGAAGAAAGGAGAGGGGGTCACAGCGTCATCATCACCACCATCATCATCAGAGCATGCCAATACCTTAATCACGTTAACGCTAACACGTCTAACCACCCTGTAACGTTCCCCCGACGTAATGAAGTGCTACCCTGTAACGTTCCCGCAACGTAATAATGTGCACCTTCTGTCTAATTTGGCCATTATTCAGGCCTGTCAGACCGCAATTATTTAGAGCTTATCTCCCTCGCACACCACAAGACACGTTTCTCACGCTTTCACGCCGTTCAGCACACACACACCCCTCCGCTTGCCTCGCCCCCTCCACACGCACACGCCACACACACAGACACACACACCCGAGCCGAGGCGCTATAGAAATTCGGCTGATGACTCTCTCCGATAGCGGCCTGCCGTAGCAGCGGCTCCCTCCCTGCTATCATTACTGCATTGATTACCGTGCTCTGCTTATCATCTGCACGTACTCACCACCGTCAAGGGAGGACACACTCCCTCGACACCGTGGTTGTTTAGATTGAGATTCTGGCTTTTACTGTTGTTGTTGTTTCTCCCCTGTGTGAGGTAGATTCATTCTATTGGCGTGACTGTTGTTGGTTAATGTCATCTACACCCCTGGACAGGTGTGATGAAAGAAAGAAGGAAACGTCATCTTTGAATTAAGATTGTTCCTAAAAGGATGGACGATTTTGGTTTCTGGAATCTTTGAGGCTCAATGTGACGCCACACAGCGGGTTTAGTGAAACCCATGTGGAAACACTGTTACCCCTCCTGTTGTGTTGGTTTCATGTTAATTAGTTCTGTGTTCCCGGTCCAAAATGCCCGCTCCATTATAGCTGGTTTCAAATCCATAACAACACATATATTATCGCCTAATGTTGTGTTAGATCTTTTTTATCAACTTAATTTCTTGTGAACATTTTTGAACTTCTATTTGCTATTCATGGCCTGTAGGCCTCATTGACCTGAGCTCATACAACTTGTTTTTGAGTTTAAAAAAAAGCCTAATGTATGGAATATTTTGACTATAACAAATACTCAGATGAAACATATTGTGCTATGTATCACAGACTACTTTGTGTGAAAGTTTAACAAGGACATTTGTTTTGAAACCATTTCAAATGTTTAAATAGTGGCAGGATTTTACGTCATCAACCCGGGATATGGCGTATCTCGTTGGCCCTGGGGTCATCCCGATAACATTTTCAGCTGACAGCCGACCTCTCCTCTCAGGTGGGGATGAAGACCAGGACAAATTCCCATTCTTTGACCGGAATGTACCAACAACCTCAGCAGGGCCCTCTTCCTCATCACTGGAATGTACCAACAACCTCAGCAGGACCCTCTTCCTCATCACTGGAATGTACCAACAACCTCAGCAGGGCCCTCTTCCTCATCACTGGAATGTACCAACAACCTCAGCAGGACCCTCTTCCTCATCACTGGAATGTACCAACAACCTCAGCAGGACCCTCTTCCTCATCACTGGAATGTACCAACAACCTCAGCAGGACCCTCTTCCTCATCACTGGAATGTACCAACAACCTCAGCAGGACCCTCTTCCTCATCACTGGAATGTACCAACAACCTCAGCAGGACCCTCTTCCTCATCACTGGAATGTACCAACAACCTCAGCAGGACCCTCTTCCTCATCACTGGAATGTACCAACAACCTCAGCAGGACCCTCTTCCTCATCACTGGAATGTACCAACAACCTCAGCAGGACCCTCTTCCTCATCACTGGAATGTACCAACAACCTCAGCAGGGCCCTCTTCCTCATCACTGGATTGTTCCATATCGGTTGTCTCTTGGTCTGGATCATATTCTGTGTTGTCTTCAACTTCTGACACTTCCTCCTCTAATGCATCTTCACTGTCAGTTTCCTGGCCTCTCTCCTCCTCACCAGTGTCATGATCAAAGATATGATCAAGAGCCTCACGTACAGTGTATCGTTTGGTCATTGTGCTGCCACATAATTCATTGTGAGCAAGGCCTCAAAAAAGCCTTGTACACCAGAACTGCCAGAAAAGTTCTATATATTATTGAAACAATGTTGCGATTGTTTGTGAGAATGCCAACAGGTGTGGTTCCCGTGGGGGAAAGATTCTACTGGGGAATGGTTCCCGTGGGGGTTGCCATGGAAGCCAAGAAGGGGAGTGAGGTGTGTGTGTGTGTATGTGTATGCATGTGGGGGTCTAGGAGAGGAAGTGTGTCCATCTGATGAATGGGCATGTGCCTGAACTCAATTGTATACACTAATTGTCGTCTCACACATTCATTTCTAATGACCAGCCATTTTTGAGCCGGAACACCACAGGTTTTCAAAAGTTAAATAAAACACCGAAAATTGTATGAAGATATTGAAAATGTATTTTGTGTGTTCAGTTGCCTTGTGTGGACAACGTTATGGAACCTTATGACAATCAGATTAAATGAACTACATTTTCAGAGAGAAAACGTGTAAATTGGTCCAATTAGACCAGAACACAGCAGGAGGGTTAACCTGTTTGGGGTGCAAGCCCGACCTCGGACCGAAAATGACACCCCTGCAGAGCGCGAAATTCAAAATCTATTTTTTAAAAATATTTAACTTTTACACATTAACAAGTCCAATACAGCATTTGAAAGATAAACATCTTGTCAATCCAGCCAACATGTCCGATTTTTTAAATGTTTTACAGAGAAAACACCACATATATTTATGTTAGCTCACCACCAAATACAAAAGTGGACAGACACGTATGAATTATGATTATGAAGTATGAATTATGATTGAAGTAGCATGCACAACCAACCGAAATAAACTAAAACCAACCTAAAGAGCCCAGAAAAAACGACCTCAGATGACAGTCATATAACATGTTACACAATAAATCTATGTTTTGTTCATAAAAAGTGCATATTTTAGCTATAAATCTGTTTTACATTGATGCTACCCAAAAATGCTAATACATAGCTACAGTCTGAATCCAGCCGGGAGTAGCCAGAGAAAATACATACACCAACGTCGGCTACTAATTACACCTCATAAAACATTTCAGAAAAACATATGGTGGATAACTAATGAAAGACAGATATCTTGTGAATACAGACAACATTTCCGATTTTTGAAGTGTTTTACAGCGAAAACACAATATATCGTTATATTAGCTAACATCATAAGCTAGCATAAGGCAGCATTGATTCTAGTCAAGCGCTAGCCTAGCATAGTTAGCAGAGTTAGCATTCAACAGTTCGACATATATATGAAAAAGCATCCCAAATTGGGTCTTATCTTTCTTGGTACTCCATCAGAATGTTGTAACGGGGTCCAATGTCCAGTAGAGTCTTTAGTTGGGTTCCAGAACGAATGATTTCCCTCTTTGGTTAGCTAGCACGGTAGCATTGCTGCGCCAGAAAGCGTTTCTTCAAAAAATTCTTCCGTCGTTTCACATCTAAAGTCCAGAATAAATTGCAATAATATAATTAAAGTATATTGAAAAAACCTACTTTAGGATGATTTTGTGACATGTAGCAAATAATATCGTAGTCAGGCATCATATTCAACGTTATCTACCTTGTTCCAGAAGCCGAGATCAAATTATCCTTCGCGCCCGGATTTTTATTTTAACTGCGCAGGTCTCACAAGAAGTTCTGTTATTCAGTCCAGGGACGAGATATTCGACTCCTTTCAATTCTCACTTCCGCATTACAGTCTGACGAACGCCTCTGACGTGTTAATATGGTCCCAAGTCAAATGGCCTTTTATAGAGAAGGTCTTAAAGAGACACATCGCATTTTGGGAAACTCAATTCGGCTGGGAAAATGGCTGTAAAAATATTTCTGTTCGACTTAGAGAAACAATTCAAACCTTTTTAGAAACTACAGACTGTTATCTATCCAACAGTAGTAAATATATGCATATTGGAAAATAAAAAGTTTCTTAGGAGGCCGTTTGAAAATGTGCACACATTTTCCAGTTTTTTCAATATTCAGCGTGCAGCCCAAACAGGTTAAATGGTGATCAGGTTTCATCTGAGAGGACGACAGGTAGAAAAGAGGGAAAGAGAGAGAGAAAGAGAGAGGAGCTGCACATCTATTCGGAGTTGTAGGGTTACATTCGCCACAACAATACCAATCTTCCACACTCCCTTTTTTTGTTGTTGACATTCCCATTTAGTTTGCGTTATTTCCAGAACAAACTGGCCTTGTAATTCACGATGAAAGTTAAGTAATTGTGTTTTTAAGCAATAAAGTCAATGGTTATGGCCGTCATTAACAGGTACCATTACCATCTCAAACAAACAACTCCTATCTGCTGAAAACACAAACATTTTTCTGAGGACACGGAGGAAATGGGGCCCCGGACAATACTAGACATCAGATAGTGTGCCTCCTTAATTCTCTCATCCTCTGTTGAATAATATCATTATCATTGGCTAATGACGATGCTGCGGCTAGCGCTTATGGAATAAGCCGATTAGACAGAGACAAACAACGAGGGGACAGGAAGCACACCAAGGCCATTTGCCATGCACTTCACACAGGACAAATCACCCCTCCCACCATATCTCTCTCTCCTTCTCTCATTCACTCGTTCACTCTCCCTACTCTCTCCCTCTCTCTCTTACCCTCTTGCTCGCTCTCTACCCCTCTCGTTCCTTCTCTCTGTGTGTCTCTTCCCTCCATCTTCCACCATGTATTTTTGTTTAAAAGGGGCATCATCATATATGTAATTCCTATCCTTCTCCCTCCTCCCTCTATCTCCTCTCCTCCCCCCTCCCTCTCCTGTTTGTGCGGAGGTAATTGTAGATACAAAGGGAAGAAGGTCCTTATCGGGCCATAACATCTGTTGGTGTGTCAGGTGATGATGAGATGGAGCTAGCTAGCTCTGTGCTGGCGGCGTGCAGGCAGGCTCCTTTAATGCAGAGAGGGGAGTGTGCAAACAAACAGCAGCAGATAGGGTCTATGCTTGTCACAATCGTTCAGGACCGTGATCTATCTTCCCCCTGCATTCGCTCCTTCTCTCTCTTGCTCTGTCTTGCTCCCTCTTTCGCTTGTGCTCGAGTGCCTACAGTATATTCCTATGTTCCTCTCTTCTCGCTCTCTCTCTCTCTCTCTCTCTCTCTCTCCCTTTCTCCTCACCCTCCCCTGTTTTGATCAAATTCCCTCTCTTCTTCCTCAGACTCTCTCCATCTCTCTTTCATTCTGTCTATCCTTGGAGTGAATCTTTCTCTTTGTCTTGGGTGTGTGTTGGTTTGCTTGCGTTGCGATTTAATGAATATATGCTCACAGTGTGCCCACAGGGGCCATGGGTCGACCAGTGTGATGAGATGGTGGTGTGTACAAGAGATAGCGGAGAAATAGAGGAGAGAGAGAGAGGAATAACAGATAGCAGAGTAATGGAGGAGAGAGAGAGAGGGATAACAATAAGCAAAGGAATGGAGGAGAGAGAGGGATAAGAGACAGCAGAGAAATGGAGGAAAGAGAGAGACCGATAACAGATAGCAGAGAAATGGAGGAGAGAGAGAGAGGGATAACAGATAGCAGAGAAATGGAGGAGAGAGAGAGAGGGATAACAGAGCAGAGAAAGGGAGGAGAGAGAGAGGGATAACAGATAGCAGAGAAACGGAGGAGAGAGAGAGAGGGATAACAGTTAGCAGAGAAACGGAGGAGAGAGAGGGATAACAGATAGCAGAGAAATGGAGGAGAGAGAGAGGGATAACAGATAGCAGAGAAACGGAGGAGAGAGAGGGATAACAGTTAGCAGAGAAATGGAGGAAAGAGAGAGGGATAACAGTTAGCAGAGAAATGGAGGAGAGAGAGAGGGATAACAGATAGCAGAGAAACGGAGGAGAGAGAGGGATAACAGATAGCAGAGAAATGGAGGAAAGAGAGAGAGGGATAACAGAGCAGAGAAACGGAGGAGAGAGAGAGGGATAACAGATAGCAGAGAAACGGAGGAGAGAGAGAGAGGGATAACAGATAGCAGAGAAACGGAGGATAAAGAGAGGGATAACAGAAAGCAGAGAAACGGACGATAGAGAGAGGGATAACAGATAGCAGAGAAATGGAGGAGAGAGAGAGAGGGATAACAGATAGCAGAGGAACGGAGGAGAGAGAGAGGGATAACAGATAGCAGAGAAACGGAGGAGAGAGAGAGGGATAACAGAAAGCAGAGGAAGGGAGGAGAGAGGAATAAGAGACAGCTGAGAAATGGAGGAGAGATAGGGATAACAGACAGCTGAGAAATGGAGGAGAGATAGGGCTAGAAGAGAAGAGACAGCTAATATTAGTGAAAGGTGGTTGTATTGCATTGGAAGAACTGTCTCCTGTCAAAACGGTTCATCATATTGTAGTCGTCATCTTCATCGTCGTCTTCATCATCCGTGCAAACACAGGTCACCTTCTAGGGCCCATTTGCTCAAAGCCATGTCCAGACCTAATGTAAAGGCCAAAGAGACATCTTCACACTGTACAATCACCATGTGCTGCGCTAGCAGAAGGAAACACAACACCCTTAACAGTCTGTCAGCAGAAACCATATTTCTCTCTTTTCCCTCCAAATGAAATGTTATTTCATCACCATGTCTGTTAGGTTGCATGAAGGAGCACTTTAGCCATGTCCTGCCCTCTAAAGCACTCTTAGGCACATAGACATAATGTCATTGTCAAGAGGTCTGTGGCAGCTGAATCAATAAGCAGTAATTCCTGTAGTGAGGGCTGAGGGCCCTACAGGCTCTGCTCTGCTCTGCCCTGCCTGTCTCTCCAAGCTAGGATGTCCTCTAATGGACCAGGCTAGATCTAATCACAGCTGTAATTGAAATTTACTTTGAAGCTTTCAATCCAGTGGAATATTTAAAGGCAAAACGAGGAAGAGGAGGTGAAACTCAATCTACTGGTCTGGCCCCTCTCAGACCTGATCTGATCTGCAGCTAACACTGGTCAATAATAGATGAGGTGCATTGACATTGGGTTTTTGTAAAAAAAAAATAAAATAAAAAATCTTGTGTTTGTGCTTTTGTTTCCATTGTCTTGTAAATTAAACATATTTAACACTTTTTTCCCAACTTAATTCCAAATGGGTTACTAGAACAATATATAGAACATACAGAATTCAATAAAGAGATTGGTATGTGGTATTAGCTAGTCCAGGAAAAGCAGATAAAAATGATCTTTCAATTGCGAATCAGGTGTGTGGGAAGGCCATCTCTAGACTGATGGAGACCGAGAGAGACCAAGATGGAGACCGAGAGACCAAGATGGAGACCGAGAGAGACCAAGATGGAGACCGAGAGAGACCAAGATGGAGACCGAGAGAGACCAAGATGGAGACCGAGAGAGACCAAGATGGAGACCGAGAGAGACCAAGATGGAGACCGAGAGAGACCAAGATGGAGACCGAGAGAGACCAAGATGGAGACCGAGAGAGACCAAGATGGAGACCGAGAGAGACCAAGATGGAGATCGTGAGAGACCAAGATGGAGACCAAGTAATGGTGAAAAAGCAGTAAGGTGGTGGAAAGTGATGCAACATGTCTACTGTGATTGTTTGGATGTGTGCAATGTCTATGTAGTGATTGTTGTGTGGTTGTGATAGTGTTGTGTAGTGGTTGTTGTGTGGTTGTGATAAATCAAATCACATTTTATTGGTTACATACACGTGAAAAGCAGATATTATTGCGGGTGTAGCGAAATGCTTGTGCATCTAGCTCCAACAGTGCAGTAATACCTAACAAGTAATATCTAGCAAATTACACAACATATACCCAATACACACAAATGTAAGTAGGAATGAATTAACCTCTAACGAGCCTCTACCCCGGATCCGGGAGCACCCCCCCCCCCCCACACTGATTAGCATCGCTAGCATAGCGTCACAATTAAATAGTAGCATCTAAATATCATTAAATCACAAGTCCAAGACACCTAATGAAAGATACAGATCTTGTGAATAAAGCCACCATTTCAGATTTTTAAAATGTTTTACAGGGAAGACACAATATGTAAATCTATTAGCTAAACACGTTAGCAAAAATCACCATTTTTCTTTGTCCACCATTTTCTCTCAACACCAGTAGCTATCACCAATTCGGCTAAACTAAGATATTGATAGCCACTAACCAAGAAAAAACCTCATCAGATGACAGTCTGATAACATATTTATGGTATAGGATAGGTTTTGTTAGAAAAATGTGCATATTTTAGGTATAAATCATAGTTTGCCATTGCAGCCAGCATCACAAATCTCACCAAAGCTCCTAGAATTACTACAGACAGCAACCTGTATTACCAATTTACTCATCATAAAACATGTCTTAAAAATACACAGCACATAGCAATGGACAGACACAGATCTTGTGAATTCAGACAACATTTCAGATTTTCTAAGTGTTTTACGGCGAAAACACAATAAATCGTTATATTAGCATACCACATTCGCAAACGTTACCCGAGCACTGATTCTAGCCAAAGAGAGCGATATCATATCATCGCCAAAATATATTAATTTTTTCACTAACCTTCTCAGAATTCTTCAGATGACACTCCTGTAACATCATATTACAACATACATATACAGTTTGTTCGAAAATGTGCATATTTAGCCATAAAAAAACGTGGTTATACAATGAAGATAGTAGCAAAACAAGCCTGGAAATGTCGGTCGCCATCTTTGAGTGATCTAGTTTAATCAATAGCTAATCATATACTTGACTAAAAAATACAGGGTTGACAGGAATCGAAAGACAAATTAGTTCTTAATGTAATCGCTGATTTACATTTTTTAAATTATCCTTACTTTTCAATACAGGTTGCGCCAAGCGAACCTATACAAAACAAAATGGCGGCGTAAGCTTTAACATTTTTCGACAGAAACACGATTTATCATCATAAATTGTTCTTACTGTGAGCTGTTCTTCCATCAGAATCTTGGGCAAAGAATCCTTTCTTGGGTCTAATCTTCTTTTGGTCGAAAGATGTCCACTTGTCCGTCGAAATGCCCACTAACGTACGACCGGGAGCCCGAAATGTGCCCAGCGCGTCAAAGTGCACAACAAAGCAATGCCTCAAAATCGCACTAAAAGGATATAAATTGCTATACAACGGTTCAAATTAACTAGCTTATGATGCTGTTAACCTGTCTAGGATCAGCGTGGCGCTAGCGGCACGCCCCCCCCCCCCCCCACTGAAAAACCAGTGCCGCGAAATTCAAAAAAAATATTTTTTTAAAATATTTAACTTTCACACATTAAAGTCCAATACAGCTAATGAAAGACACAGATCTTGTGAATCCAGTCAACATTTCCGATTTTTAAAATGTTTTACAGGGAAGACACAATATGTAAAGATGTACATCTATTACCTAAAAACACATTAGCATAATCCACCATCTTTTATTTGTCCACCAACACCAGTAGCCATCACCAATTCGGCTAAACTAAGATATTTATAGCCCCTAACCAACAAAAAAACTCATTAGATGACAGTCTGATAACATATTTATGGTATGGGATAGGTTTTGTTAGAAAAAAGTGCATATTTCAGGTAGATGGCATAGTTTACAATTGCACCCACCATCACAAATGGACTAGAATAATTACAATGAGCAACGTGTTTACCTAACTACTAATCATCAAACATTTCGTAAAAATACACAGCATACACGAATCGAAAGACACAGATCCTGTGAATACAGACAATATTTCAGATTTTCTAAGTGTCTTACAGCGAAAACACAATAAATCGTTATATTAGCTTAGCACATAGCAATTAGCAGCCCAGCATTGATTCTAGCCAAAGTGAGCGATAAAAGTCAACATCGCCAAAAGATATTAATTTTTTCACTAACCTTCTCAGAATTCTTCCGATGACACTCCTGTAACATCACATTACAACATGCATATACAGTTTGATCGAAAATGTTTATATTTAGCCACCAAAATCATGGTTAGACAATGTGAAATGTAGCTCAGCTGGTCAGAAAATGTCCTTGCGCCACTTAGACAGTGATCTACTCTTATACATAAATACTCATAAACGTGACTAAAAAATATAGGGTGGACAGGGATTGATAGACAATTTAATTCTTAATACAATTGCGTTATTACATTTTTTAATTTATCCTTACTTTTCAATACAGTTTGCGCCAAGCGAAGCTACGTCAAAAAACATGGCGTCCTAAGCCACTAAAATGTTTCGACAGAAACACGATTTATCATAATAAAAATGTCCTACCTTGAGCTGTTCTTCCATCAGTATCTTGGGCAAAGGATCCTTTCTTGGGAGAAATCGTCTTTTGGTGGAAAGCTGTCCTCTTGCCATGTGGAAATGTCAACTGCGTTCGGGATGAACTGAAAAGCGTGCCCAACTTTTCACATCGTTGCAAAAATAAATGTCCCAAAATCGCACTAAACGGATATAAATTGCTATAAAACGCTTTAAATTAACTACTTTATGATGTTTGTAACTCCTATAACGAGTGAAAAGATGACCGGAGAAATATAACAGGCTAAACTAACGCTTGGAACAGGAGAGGGTCGGTGTCTTCCACGCGCGTTACGCAGCAAGAAAAGACTTGCTAGCTAAAGGTTTTTTTCATTTGTAGGGCCTGTGAACGCGCAATCGACCCCGTTGGAATCGTCATCACGTAAAGGCATCCAGGGGAAGACGTAAGAAGTGTCCGTATAGTCATAGCAACGACAGTGCCCTTTTAACTGACTTCAGAAAAGTGGCCAACATTTCTCAAATCTGACTCCATGTCAGGGAAATTGCTGTAGAATGGGCTCTGTTCCACTTAGAGACAAAATTTCAACTCCTATAGAAACTATAGACTGTTTTCTATCCAATAATAATAATAATATGCATATTGTACGATCAAGGATTTTGTGGGAACCGTTTAAAAAATTAGCCAAATTAGCATAAATAGTCTAAACAGCGCCCCCATCCC